>NW_028247024.1:0-80059 GCF_964263255.1 Lissotriton vulgaris | reverse complement strand
GTTGGAGATGGGCTATCTTGAAGATAATATTAAGCTGGCCCCCACTCACCTGTGGATTTCCGTCTGGAGTAATGACAATGCTCAACGATCAGTTATTGGCAGCTGCCCCTAACCCGCTGAATAATACAGAAATAAACAGAGCGACCGAAGAGACACAAAATTTAACAGAGGGGAATGGGAGTACTGATCACTCTCAACTTGACGTGATACTAAACCTCCTGATCAGTCAGCGGGGAGAGGCGCTGGAGCATTATCAGCAACTGAAAAGCGATAATGTGAGGCTGCAAACATCCATCTCAGATCTCACGTCCAATCTCAAGGGGGTCACACAAGATATAGCAGAACTTCAGGAACGCACAGTGGCTATGGAGGAGGAAGCAACAAAGACTGGCTCCAAGATGGAGCAACATGATTCCCAAATAGCCCTACTACAGGGAAAAGTTGAAGATTTGGAAAATCGGCAAAGGAGATCTAACCTCAAGCTATTTGGTATTCCGGAGGGGTCAGAGGGGGCTGACCCAAGGGCATTTTTGGTGAAACTGTTACCCCAAGTCTTTCCAGAACTCTCTGACTGGGATTGGGACTCTCAAATTCAAAGGGCACACCGACTTCCATTAGGGTTAAAAAGGCAAGACAGTAAGTTCCCGCGCCCGTTTCTAATATACTTCGGCAACTACCTGCTTCGTCAAGCCGTATGGCAAAAAGCGAGACCGAACACTCCAGTCACCTTTGGCAATATCTCCCTCTTTACCCGTTCTGACCTCAGCAAGTTGATGATGGACAAAAGATGGGAGTTAAGAAAACTGATTGATCCAATAAATAAACTGGGGGGACAAGCCTACCTGCAAGAACCAGCGAAACTTAAAGTTGTGAAAAACGGGCGTACATATTTCTTCGGTGATGTTCAAGAAGCACAGGCATTTCTATCTAGCATCACCAAGAATAAGGAAGGTGACAGAGATTGAAGCTAGAATTAAGGCTGAAACTAATCAATCTTTTTAAAAATCACGAGTGATAGGACTTAATGATATCTTACTAATATGTCAGGTAGACAGAAATGGATACCAGGACTTTGATTTGGCTTACTAGTTTGTCATCGATTTTCGGGGGTTTGAGGAGGCTTTGAGGTTTATCATTGATTATTTTCCGTTAGTTTTTCAGCAATGACAAAAAAAACAAAAAAACAAGATAAAAAGAGGTAAAAAGAAGAAAATTTTCTCCCTCTTTTTCTCTTTTTCTTCTCTTTGTATAAAGGCGCAAACAAATGCAGCGTCAGACACTCCTACTCCAGGGGGGATGGGTAGGCCCTTCATGGTCTCACTGCTGCCAGAGCTGCCACTCCAACGGCAGCAGTTAGTGAGGGGGGGTGGAGGGGGGTCTCCGCAGTGGGGGGAGGGAGCTGGGGGGTAAAAGATAAAAATATTTCCTGTTTGGTAGAAAGACATGCTCTGAAATCGGTTTTTGGAGGGGAAACTTTGGTTTTTGAAGAGCTTAGGAAGAAACGATACAGAAGATTAGATAGATGTCCTGAGAACAATATTGACTACGTCCGCCATGTTTTAATTTGGAATGTATAACATTAAATGTTTGGCATGGAACGTCTCAGGCTTGAACAACAAACGCAAAAGACGCTTAGTCACAGAGGAGCTACAACTCTATAACCCTCATCTAGCTTTTTTGTCAGAAACACACATCGTAAACAAAGACAAAAAATTGTTGAACCAACTGGGTATGGAGATTATAGTTAGCTCAGCTGTAGACTATAAGGGGGGTGGCAATATTAAAGGATAAGAGATTCAAAACTGAAACAATTAAAACAATACATGATAAAAGTGGTAGGTGGGCAATTGCTCAACTAATCATAGATGATAAGAAATTTGTGCTATGTGTGATATATGGTCCTAACAAAGACGAACCTAAGGTATTTGATCAGCTAAATACAGCCTTGCTAGATTGGGAAGGGGAATTAATCATTATGGGAGAGTTTAATTGCATTTTGAATTGCCAAAGAGATACTACCCGACCTTGCAATAACAAACGTATGTCTAGAACCAGAGCTTCAATTCAAGACTTATGTAAGATGCATGGTCTTAAAGATGTGTGGAGGTGCTTATATCCAGACGCTCCTGGTTATACATATTATTCAGCACCACACAAGATATGTACTCGCCTGGATATGGCTTTTGTGTCAGACCCTATGCTGAGCTCTGCATCAATAGCAATCTTGCCTCGTATAACATCTGATCATAACCCCATTATGGCAGATATCAATATCACTTTGGCTCGTAAACCCCCTAGACCTTTCACGTTTCCCAGGAAATTAATATCAGACCAGATCTACATTTCACAGTTAAAACATCATTTAACCGAATTTATAGATTTTAACAGAAATACTGCATCGTGTCTAACAGTGTGGGATACATGTAAAGCAAGTATCCGGGGGTTTACGCAATCCTACGTCTTGAAACAAAACTCTGAAAGACGTAAGAACAATGAGGCCCTGATGACTGATATCGCAGGTGAAGAGAGGCGATTGGCGCTGGCTTTGCGAGATAATCTACCCACGTTAGAGATCTGCGCACAGCTTAGTCGATTAAAATGTAAGACTAAAGAGAAACTACTCAAAAAAAATAGTGCTCAGATACATAAATATAAATTCATCAACTATGAGGGTGGAGATAAAATAGGCAACATTTTAGCATTTAAGGTCACAGAAGACAGGGTAGACTCCACGATTACTCAAATAACAGGACTTGATAACAAGAAATACACTCAACCAATCCATATCGTCCAACAATTTGCCAAATACTATGAATCTCTTTATACTCCTGAACACATGCCGAACAATCTTCTAATTGATGAATATTTAAGGGAGAATCATACTAATCAGTTAATGGCAGCAGAAAGGGCTTCTCTTGCTACTGGGATAACTAAAAATGAACTCAAATTAGCTATATCATCACTGCCCTCAGGGAAAGCTACAGGGGAAGACACTATTCCATTAGAAATTTATAAATTATGCTCAGACGAACTAACACCTCTTCTTTTAGAAATCATATTACACATTGGGACAACAGGATTGGCCCCTTACTCCTGGAACAAAGCTAAAATAATATTTTTTCACAAAAAGGGAAAACCCAAAGAAGAGATGGGGTCATACAGACCCATATCCCTGATCAATACAGACGCTAAAATGTATGCAAAATGTTTGGCCAACAGACTTGCTCCATTAATGCCGAGAATTATAAACAAACAACAACATGGGTTTATAACAGGGAGGGACACGTCGACACATGTTAACACCGCAATTACAGCATTCGATATAGCAGAGGTAGAAAATACCCCACTGGCTATGATTATGCTCGACGCCGAAAAGGCATTCAATCGGGTGGGATGGGGCTATCTCTGGCAGACACTGGGATCGATGGGTTTTGAAGGGCAATTTCTAAACGGAGTTCGGGCGCTCTACGACAAACCAACAGCACATATTAGTTATGGAGGGCTTATTTCGCCAAGCTTTCCAATTCTGAGGGGCACTCGTCAAGGGTGTCCCCTGTCTCCATTGCTATTCGCTCTATCACTAGAACCTTTTTTAAAAGCTCTGGATTCCCAACCTAAAATAACTCCATTTTTGACCGGTCCGTATATTCTAAAAATCACTGCATATGCAGATGACATTGCTATTTATTCTTCTGAAATAACTGAGACTTTAAAAGCCATCAATCTCGAAGCACTTAACTTCGGCAAAGTATCAGGATACAAATTAAATACACATAAAACTCAAATAATAACCAATTTTAAATCCCCAACACCAGTCCCTGAAATCTGCAAGGTCGCGACTTACCTTGGAGTCAAAATTATATCAAATGTTAAAGATATCAACAACATCAACTATAACGAGTTGATTAAAACAACTACTGCGACTCTAAAAAAATGGCATCGACTCCCTTTAAACTTAATAGGCAGAATAAACTTGATCAAAATGAAAATTATGCCCAAATACCTATATCTGTTTAAGGTCAATTCCTTTGGCACTGAATAGGCTTTTTTTTAAGCAACTAGATAGTATATTTGGAAACTTTATTTGGGGGTATAAGAAAGCTAGGAGGTCATTAAAATTATTGAAAAATCAGACTGACCTAGGCGGTCTTAACGTCCCAGACCTAAAATTATATTTCTGGGCTTCATTCGTCAGACGGCTACGCTCATTATTAAATAATGACGACACACTTTATTACCACCAATTATTGTTAAAGAATGACTCGAACCAATTCCTATATCGCATAACTGACCCAAATTACTACAAACGAGTTAAATTTAAGACGGCGCGAGACATAATTAGAGTCTGGAAAGACATTCTTACTTATTGTAAAACCACTATCTACCACTCCCAGCTTAAACTATGGGATAACCCAGAGCTGCCGGACATATTTAGGGATGGTCTAACACGTGGATGGCAACTGAAAGGCATAACATGTCTTGGCGATCTGTATAATTCGTTAGGTATGTTAGATTTCTCCACCCTTAAGTGTTTATATGGTTTGTCGGAAATACATAGATTTAAATACATACAAATACACGACTTCTTGGTGCGCAAAAATAAAATCAATAGCGTATCCAGCGGGGGCATATGGGACTGCGTTAATTCTAGGAAAGAGAAGGCAATTATTAGTTTGGCTTATAAATGCTTTATAAGCTTTAGTTCCGACGATAGAGAGTCAATTGCGAATAAATGGAACCTGAAACTTGGGACAAGTATTACAGGGAAACAAATAATCGATTCTTATACTAACATACACAACTCTGTTCGATCGTCCAGTCTTAGACTTCAACAATATAGAACTACCTATCTACTCTATTATACGCCAGAAAAGATTTCGAAATGGTCCAGTAGTAACATTCAAGGTGATAAGACCAAATGCCCTAAATGTGCGGCCTATGCGGCGGATTTAACACACATGCTGTTCTCATGTCCAATGCTTGGGAAATATTGGGAGGAGGTGGGAAAAATTCTAAATACAAAAAATATCCTAAACTCCTCTATAACAGCGCCTATGGTGCTACTTGGTGTACATTTAATAAAACCTCCACGCCCATTACTGGCAGGGATATTAATTGCATGCGCCAGACTAATCTTGGCAAGGGCCTGGATTAACAGCAATGCACCAAATGCTACAGAATGGTGGTATTTAGTTACAGAAATTAAAACAATGGAGAAGAATCTAGCGGAACTAAGAGGTATGCGCTCATTAAAGAAATTTGAGAAAATTTGGGGGGATCTGGAATGATTGTAATCAAAGGAATTATCAGGCTTCGAGAAAGGGATAATCATTGCTAGAATAGAATTTTTTTTGTCTTACTTTATACTTTGTCGGCTAATACCAACCTTTCTATCTATCTACTAACTTCTGGACTATATTGGATCTAGGCGGTAAAATATTTTGGGTACTGGTTTTATACTTTATTCTTATTTAAAAACAAATTCTAATACCAATGTAAGTTGTACGTCAAATCTAGTTTATTAATTACAACATGTAACAGTTGTTTTTCCACGTTTAGTATGTATTATTGTCTTATACCAACTGGAAATAAAAATAATAATAAAAAAAAAAGAAAGATAGGCTGTGCAAGAGATATGTAAAAAAAGAAAGATGGGCTGCGAAAGAGAGGAGATGTATAAAAAAGATAGGCTGTGCAAGAGAGATGCATAAAGAAATTGGGGAGCTGTGCAAGAGCAAGATGAACTGTGCAAGTAAATAGGTGTCTGTAGAAGAAAAGGCTGAGAGGAGCTGTGCACGTGCAGAGATGTTTGAAGAGGGGAGTTGTGCAAGAGAGGAGATGTATAAATAAAGAAAGGCTCTGCAAGAGAGGAGATGCATCAAGAAATAGGGGAGCTGTGCAAGAACAAGACGAAGCGTGCAAGGAAAGAGGGATATGTGCAAGCGAAAGGCTGAGAGGAGCTGTGCACAAGAGGAGATGTGTGAAGAAAGAGGTGAGCTGTGTAAGAAAAAGACACACTGCAAGGAAAAGGGCTGAGGCGAGCTGTTCAAAGGAGATGTTTAAAGATAAGAGGAGCTGTGCAAGAAAAAGACGAACTGCACAAGGAAAGTGACAGAGGAGCCTGTGCACGGAGTGGCGATGTGGGAGGAAAAGAGCCAAGAGAAGCTGTGCAAGTGAGGAGCTTTAAAAAGTTAGGAACAGTGCAACAAAAGACAAACTGTGCAAGGAAAACGGTATCTGTTGAAAGAAAACGGGATCTGTTGAAGGAAAGGGATGAGCCTAGCTGTGCAGTAGAGAACATGTACGGATGCCCACGGTGGGCCATCCTACGAGGGCTGCCCTTTTAGTGCCATTTGGGCATCAGTCCACCTCTGCTCATGTCGGGACTCGGGGAGGAGTCCCCCTTTTGCCTACGGCGCGCTGGGTGCGGAATTTCCGGCGCGGCGACGAACTGGGGAGGGTATATATGCCTCCCTAGCCATCCTTGCGTCCTCTTTGTGCTAGGCAAGATGCAAAAACGAGTAAATAGGTTTAATATATGTGTGTCTCTGGCCCTACAGCTGGGTGGAGCCGGTCTCATTTAGAGGTAGGCCCAGGTGAAAACTGTGTGCTTCTTATGGGTTTCATGACCAATGCGGTTTGTGGTATCTCCCAGTGGATCCGCTGAAGGTGTACTGCAGCGAACATGAAAAAAAAAAAAAAGACAATGCTACATTCAACCAGGAGGTGATTAAAGATTGCCTCAGTTGTGATAAGGATATGAGGATTCGCTTGATGATATATGTAAGTAGAGCTATGAATGAGCTCGGGTCGGAAATGCTCCGAACCATGTTCGGAGCCCTTCCGACTGAATTGGTACGTGTCGGACAGATTCCTTTCTGACCGAGCCATTCCGATGGGCTCGGTCGGAAAGGAATCTGACTCGGATTTTCGGATGGCCTACGATGGGCTCGGAGAGCCCGTCTGCCATCCTAAAATCCTCCAGTACTCCCCCAGTCGCCTCTTTACGACGGAGGGAGTACGATGGCAGTTTTTCACTGCCTTTTCGTGTCGGTGTGTCCGGCACAAAAAGGCAGTCAGAAATTGTCTTTGAGGACCCCCAGCAGGGCCCTCATGGGTGTGAGGCTGCCGAATGGTGGCCTGGTGGCACCTATGGTGCACCTCCATTGATCCCTGCACCCGATGGCAGGCACCTTGGGGTGCCGGCCACAGGGTGCAGGGATGAACTGCACCCCTGCATTTCACCTTGCAAGCATGCTTTCTGGTCGGAATGCATGCTTGCATTGTGAACCATATGAATGCGACCGAACAGGGTTCACTCGCATCGTACTAGCAGGGCCATAACCGACCACAGCAGGTCGGTTAGTTACGGCTCCTGACCGATGTCGGACGGACCTGAGTCCGTCCGACATCGGAATCGGCCCCTATGTAGCTGTACAAACTACACCTGGCCCTGAACCACACTTATTATTTGTTAATAATATTTGGGAAATATCCCTCCTAACGAGGTTCAGAAAAGCACAAGCTATTCCCTTATTTCATTTCCACTAGACCTGTATGGCAGCAAATAGGCTTGTGTGTGCCCTGCAATGAGATCTCAGATCAAACATTGCTCCATTTGACTTTTTTTGGACATTGCATTGTAAATATACTATGTTATTCCTTATCCCCTTACTAAAAAGATACATTTTATAATATGCAAGCCAGCATTATGTTTTCTACAAACTTGAAATACAAATACTATTTGCTTAGATGTTGGATCGTTTTCAAACTCAATTGTAAGATATAGTTTTACCTGGTTATTTTAAGTTTTTTGTGTACTTACATGCTTGACTTTTCTATTTATACATATGATCAAATAACGTTTTTATGATGAATATAACGATGATAGTAGACTTGCTACTACATGTTGTGGGTGGCTTATTGCACAAGATGCAGCAGTATAAAGCACATGTTTCACAGGGAAATGTGGATTTCCTAATCATAAAGGCAACCCCAAACCACACTGCAGACCCATGACAGGATCACCATGTTTATGTGGCAGTGGAGTTCAAATTATGGGACAAGGTTATGTAATTTATGTGGCAAGAAAAAACAAAATATGGGTCGTTTTGTAGACATTCATTTTTTAGTAAATTATTATGCTAATTAAATGGCAAGTGTGGTAACTCCATACTTATGCAGGAAACACAACAGCCACAGACTCGCATACTTACACTGGCCCTAACCACTGTCCATAGTCTTATCAATAATGTATTCATGAAAATCTATTGAACATCTGTTGATTGTTTATTTTTTTTTTTGGTCCTCATCTCACCTTACAAGCCTCTGCGGGTCTTATGAAGCCGCCTTCGTTGTCTGTCGCCCCTACGGCTTACCGCACTCGCTTGGGTCGTCCGACCAGTCCCATTGTTTTGTAAGGGACCATGGTGTAATCATAAGACCAATAATGTTACAGTAATCTTAGGTCCTTACCCCAGCTCACAAGGGGGTGCCAGATGTTCGAGATCTTATCCTCCACTCCATCATACTCCAGTCGTGCCATAGAGAATGTAGCTTTAAGCCAATCCTCCCTTTGCGGAGGTAGGGAGTCCTTCCACCTCTTACACACTTCCCTTCTTGCCAACAATATCAAGTTCAATAATAAACCCCTATCTTTCAGAGAGAGGTTCTGGCTGAGGCGACCATCATCTCCAAAGAATACCAGTTGCATATTTATCTCGATGTTGGTGTTAAATATGTCCAGTAAGTTGTCACCTACCTCAGCCCAAAATCTTGTGAGTGTTGGACACTCATAGAAAATATGTAGGTCATTGGCAAGAGGTACTGCACATCTGGGGCATTTAGGGACAGGATAAGGAGCGAACTTTGCAATTTTTGCCGGGGTGTAAGAAAGTCTATTAATAACAAAGAAATTATTTTTTTTTAAGCAGGCGGGTTTAACAGATCTGTACAGGGTCTTCAATGAGGATTCATATAAAAGGTCTGCTGGTGGCCCGAGTGGGGTTCCGGTCCACACTGCAACAAGGGCAGGTGTCTTATGGTCTTCGGCCTCCAGCAGACTATTATACCACATAGAGATTTCCTTATTCAATGGGCGTGTCTCTTGCAGCAAGTCTTCAATCTCCCTGTTTCCACTGATCTCCCACTTTTCTGCCTCATACCATGATGTTAACTGTATGTACTTGAATCTCGAGAGCCCAGTGCCAATCTTGGCCCTCAGGTAATCCCAGGGATATATCCCCCCAGTATCCAACAGTTCAGACCAGATTTTTACACCAGCCCTCTTTATCGGCAGTGCCAAACCATCCTGCAAGCAATCCGGGGTTCCTGGGGCATCCCATGCCGGGGCATTATCAGAGTAGTATCCAATGCCCCAGCTACGCCCGAGCCTACACCAAATTTCCAGAGATGCCCTTAAAACCTTCAAACGAACCCTCTTGAAGAACCTAGGTGATCCAAATGTATACAGAAATGCTTCACCATCTCCTCCCCCTTCTACCGCACCATTTCGCCTAACAGCCTCCCCCAGGCTGATTCCCCTGGCTTAACTAAAAGCATCCGTATGCTTTTAAACTGGAACGCTGCTGCATATAGCCTTACGTCTGGAAGTGCTAACCCCCCTTTTTTTAATCTGCGTCTAAGTTTTTTCCACGCCAGTCGAACCCCTTTGTTGCCCCAAATGAAACTGTTGATCTTACTCTGTACTTTAATCAGACTTTTACTCGGAAATGTCAGAGGAATTGAAGAGAAGAGGTATGACAGTTTAGGAAGGATGACCATCTTTACTAAGTTGGTTTTCCCGTATATGGTCAATGGGAGATTTCTCCATCTGCTGAATAGGCTGTCAATTTCCTTTACCACCCTCTTTAAATTTAGCTCAGGGATCTTTTCAATTTCCTTCACTACATAAATCCCCAAGTATCTCATCTCTTCACTTTCTGTCCCTGATCACTCCAGATTCCAACACATCACCTCCGTCTTGGTTCTATTAACAAGAAACCCAGAAAGTAATCCAAACTCGCGCATACGCTCTTCCACCCTTATGATAGCTGTATCCGGGTCGCTTGTATACAGCACCAAATCATCAGCCTACAGAGCTATTTTTGAGTCGTATTGTTCTGATCTGAATGGATAAATTGACTCATCCAATCTGATCATCTGAGCCAACGGTTCCACATATAAATTAAACAAAAGAGGTGAAATCGGACACCCCTGCCTCGTTCCTCTCTGAATATTAAAACTCGCAGTGAGGAACCCGTTCAAAAATATTCGAGCAGAGGCACCCTGATAACAATTCTGCAAGGTCTGTATAAAAATAGGACCAAAACCCATAACCTTCAGAACCTTCCATAGATATGCCCAGCAAACTCCTTGGCCGCATCGACAGCGACAACGGCCAAGGGTTCTGTCCTCTGTATAGCCAGGTCGATGTTACCTATAAGAAGCTGTATTTGTTCCTGTATATGTCTACCTGCAACAAACCCTTTCTGATCTGGATGTATTAACCTAGGTATCAGTTTGGCCAATCTCCCTGCTAAAATGCCCATAAAGATCTTATAATCGGCATTCAGCAGGGAGATTGGGCGGTAAGAGTCTGCCTTTTTTGGGTTCTTGCCTGGTTTCAATATCAGAACTATTATTGCCTCTTTCCAAGTGTTAGGGACCTTTCCGTCCAAACCATAGATAGAATTAAAGGTATCTTCCATGGGTTCAAGGAGCTCCTCTTTGAGATGTTTATATATTTCACTCGGGAGCGCGTCTGATCCTGCAGCTTTCTTATTCTTAGATTTATTTATCTGAGCTACGATCTCCTCTGATGTAAAGGGCACGTCTATGTTGTTTTTGCTTTCTTCCGAGAGAACTGGGAGTTGTTTATTACTGAGAAATGACTGAATCCCACATGGTCGGGGAACCAGGTCTTCCCTGTACAGGTCTGAGAACATAGAGAGAAGACAGGTCTGTATATCTTCGGTCTTATTTGAAATTTCCCCGCCGGCATTTATTTTAAGTTCTTTTATGTCATTCCTAGCTCGGTCGGTTCTGGCTTTCCATGCTAATAAAGCACCAGCCTTTTCTCCATATTCATAATTCTGCATCTTATAAGTATCCCACTGTGCTCTACATTTGGCTTCCAGTCTCCCTCTATATTCTAATCTTGCCTCTTCCAACTTCCCCAAGATTTGAGTGATTTGCTCCCGGTCCCCATTACTAGCACCATCTCTTTCTCTCTCCAAGCCCCTTATCCTCTCTTTGATACCCTTTAGTACCCCTGCTTCAATCTTGTTCTTATAACAGATGACTCCATGGAGTTTCCCCCTGAGCCAAGCTTTATAGGCGTCCCAAACTACATCGGGTGTTGTTGAGTCGGAGTTCAACATGAAAAAATCCAAGTTCGAGGCCTGTACAGCGGCAATCACATCAGGGTCCTGCAGCTTGGTCCTATTAAGGGTCCACCTTAGTGACCGCCGCTGTACCTCCTTGATCTGATATACAATATATAAAGGTGCATGGTCAGACAGATGACTCGGGAGAACTGAGATCTCCCCTATGTTGGCTAATGAACCTCTATCTAAAAGAATATAGTCAATCCTGGAGGAATGACGGTACTTTTTGCTATAAAAGGTAAAACCTTTCTCGTTTCCTTTTATTTCCCTCCATAAATCAACTAGGTCCATATCGTGGATCATATTAACTAATGCCCTACGTACCTTCACTGCACCTTTATAATGACTTAAATTAGACCTATCCTTAAGGGGGTCGATCAGAACATTAAATCTCCCCCTATCACGCATGGTGGCGGCTCCAGCATCAATATCGATTGTAGTTTATGGATATAATCTGGATCGTCCGAATTTGGGCCATAAAAAGAGCCACAGACCATATCACGATTTTCAAATGCTAATGTAGCGATCAACCATCTACCAGAAGAGTCTGACTGTGCTTTTTTTATATCGCATGGCGTCCCTTTTTTAATTAATATGGCGACCCCTCTATTTTTGGCTGTTTGTTTTGAAGCGCCAAAGCTCTTTACCCAAGTAACTTTTGAAAAAATTGCGATGCTTTCTTCATAGCTCAAATGTGTCTCCTGTAATAGACATATTTGTGCAGTTGACAATTCTAAATGTTTAAGGATAAGCCTCTGCCTCCGAGGGCATCTTAAGCCATTGACGTTCCACGAGATAAATATTGCCCCACTACTCCTTGAGGTCACAGCTGCCAACCTCCTCTTTTCCTACCCATGAGTGTCGACCCTTTTTTGAGGCAAGACTTGACACAGTTACATAAAAGGTTTAGATGAGGTTGAATTTTTCTATCTTTTTTTCCCACTGCTCCCCCACCGCGTGCCCCCCCTCCTACCTAACCCCCCTCCCCTAACCCCGTGCCCCCTCTGCCCATGAGGAACCCTCCCTACTAATAGGCAAAAGTCTATTTAGCCATCTATCCCCTCCATGGAGCAACTGTATGATCACAGCTATTGTTTATAAAAATTCCTACTTGTTACACATTATTTTGGTTAAAGACCCACTTAATCAATCTTAATCTATTTCGCTCCCTGCCCCTCTTTTCTGTCTCTAATCTTGGCTATAAGGGCATCGGCTTCCTCCCCCGACCTAATCAAGTGCATGTGGTTGTTCCACATTACTCTCAGCTGTGCTGGAAACTTCAACTGTGCCTTAGCTCCTAAGCTATTCAGCTCCTCTAGTCTTTTCCCCAACGCCCACTGCCTTGCTGCAGTGATATGTGAAATGTCAGATCTTATATAAAAAGTAAAGGGGTTGGAACTGTTGAAGTGTATGGAGCCTAATTTTAATGCCGTGGATAGAATCTGTTCTTTTATGGAGTATGTCAAAAAATTAACCAGAATTTTTCTGGGTTTCTGCTTTGTAAGATTTCTCTTGAAGGGGTCCCAGTGCACTCTCTGTATGTCGTGCAACAGGTCCACCTCTGGCATATCTTTTAAAACTGTCCCCTTCGGCAGAGCTATGACAAACCCCTTGATATCCCCCCCCTCCAAAGATTCTGGCACATTCAGGATTCTCAAATTATTCCCACGTGAATCATTTTCCAAGCGTTTAATGTCTTCCTTAAGCTCTTTATTCTGTGCAGACAGCTTAGTGACCTCTGCCTCGGTAGTTCTCACCGACTCCTTAATCTTAGGAAGCTCCAACTCCATTACCTCAGTCCTGAGAGTAACTTCGTCTACCCTCTTAGTCAGTTCTTCACATGAAGCCTTTATTGCTGCTTGGTTGGCCTCAGAGACCGTAAATCTGTTGGCCATCTCGGCTTGATTGGTTTCAGATACTTTAAACCTACTAGTGATTTCTTCCTTCATGACCAATAGAATATCGGCCAGCGAACCTGCATTTGCATCTGGTTTATTTGTATGTAACACAACACCCATACCCGTATCTGAACTATCTGAGGGGTCAAACCGACATTCAGATACATTTTGTGCTATACTCAACATATCTGTACTTCTGGCCGATATTGTGGCGCACTGCGTGTCCTTTAGGCCTTCCTCCTCTAAAGCCGAATACCGATTGCTTAGGCTGATGTCCGCATGTACTATTGCCTCTACGTCTACTGGGGCAGAACAATTGTCGATGCTGTTGCCATTGTTCCTATTGATGCCTCCCTGTATCGGACCCTTTAGGGTGTTTATCTCTGGATCTATCTCTGAGATAGCTGAGGAGTACTGAGGGGGTTGAGTGCCCTTACTATTTTGTACAGGCTGGATGCTGGCTGGGCTGATTGGGCTACCAGGGGGGAGCAGCTGGAGGCAGAGGTTGTGGTAATGGTACTAGACATTACCTTATAATAAGATTTAAGTGAGGGGGTAACTTTAATATGTACTTCTGCCACTTTTGCCCCTTTATTTTTCCCCCTACTTTTGATGATTTTGGGGCTTAAATATTCTTCAGAGGTGTTTAGTTTGGTTTTCCCCCTTCTTGCCCGCTCCTTCACTGCCAGAATAGGGGGTGAAATGCGTGATGGGTAAACATGGTTTCCCTTGGATGTATTAAACACTGTCCTGGCTCTTAGTGTATATCTGTTCTTTCTCGAGAGAGAATGGCTTTCCTCGGTGCTACTGGCCCTTGTTATGCTCTCTTTGGCGTTCTTGGTGTTTTTGCCCTTGTCACTGCCTCCCTCTACATCCATGCACCTTACCAAATCACTCGTGACGTTATTACCGCTGAATTGGTGGTGGTTTAATCCTTGGAGAGCGCTGGCATGTATATCACTTTCACCACCTTCTCTCACTCGGTTGCTCTCTGCCTCGTATATTATACAGCCAGCACTACCTTGCCCCCGTGTCACCCTACTTACGGTTTTTAATTCTGCTTTCCTCGCAGCCTCAGCTCCGCAAACACTCCCGGAGAAGGGGTTGGAGCCTAAGTCTGGCATGTGACACGTGTCACTCTGTCATGTGGCATATGCCACATCTGATGTGACATATGCCATAGATTTTCTACTTGGTCTTTCATTATTATCAGTTGAGCATTTCCAAAGGACTATGTTTCACTCTGCTAAAATAAATAAATTGTTTAAAAAAATAAAAATAATATTAAAAAATAATTTCCCGAGGTGGGGTTTGAACCCTGGTCAAAACTCACTCAAAGCCCCTGTACATTAACAGTGAGCTACCTACTCTGCTGAAAGTTCCCCAGCCAAAGGTATCTATGTCATAAAATAAGGTTGTCAGTCCTTCCTCTATTTCTATTGTCTTTGGTCTGTAGATACCAGAAATCTTCTCTCGATTTACATTCTTTAAATACAAATAGCCCTTCCTTTCATACAGTCTGCCACTAGCCCCATGCATTTCCAATTCTTACACAATCATCCCCAAATTCTCATTCCACTAAATAAGTGATTTCTTTCATAGCAAACCTGTCCCCCTTATCCACGTGCCACACAGGATGCCATTATCAATGCCTGACATGCACTATGAGTAAGGAGGCCATAGTTCTCCCAGATACTGCTAGGGGGTCATTTACAAAGGCACAGCTTTCATTTGTGGAATTTAGAAATAAAATTAAAAAAAAAAAAAAAAACAATTTTCCCCACCTGGGGTTTGAACCCTGGTCAAAACTCATTCAAAGCCCCTGCACATACACAGTGAGCCACCTACTCTGCTGAAAGTTCCCCAGCCAAAGGCATCTATGTCATAGAATAAGGATGTCAGTCCTTCCTCTATTTCTATTGTCTTTGGACTGTAGATACCAGAAATCTTCTCTCGATTTACATTCTTTAAATACAAATAGCCCTTCCTTTCATACAGTCTGCCACTAGCCCCATGCATTTCCAATTCTTACACAATCATCCCCAAATTCTCATTCCACTAAATAAGTGATTTCTTTCATAGCAAACCTGTCCCCCCTATCCACGTGCCACACAGGATGCCATTATCAATGCCTGACATGCACTATGAGTAAGGAGGCCATAGTTCTCCCAGATACTGCTAGGGGGTCATTTACAAAGGCACAGCTTTCATTTGTGGAATTTAGAAATAAAATTAAAAACAAAAAAAAAAACGATTTTCCCCACCTGGGGTTTGAACCCTGGTCAAAACTCACTCAAAGCCGCTGCACATACACAGTGAGCCACCTACTCTGCTGAAAGTTCCCCAGCCAAAGGCATCTATGTCATAGAATAAGGATGTCAGTCCTTCCTCTATTTCTATTGTCTTTGGACTGTAGATACCAGAAATCTTCTCTCGATTTACATTCTTTAAATACAAGTAGCCCTTCCTTTCATACAGTCTGCCACTAGCCCCATGCATTTCCAATTCTTACACAATCATCCCCAAATTCTCATTCCACTAAATAAGTGATTTCTTTCATAGCAAACCTGTCCCCCCTATCCACGTGCCACACAGCATGCCATTATCAATGCCTGACATGCACTATGAGTAAGGAGGCCATAGTTCTCCCAGATACTGCTAGGGGGTCATTTACAAAGGCACAGCTTTCATTTGTGGAATTTAGAAATAAAATTTAAAAAAAAGAAAACGATTTTTACCAGCTGGGGTTTGAACCCTGGTCAAAACTCACTCAGAGCCACTGCACATTCACAGTGTGCCACCTACTCTGCTAAAAGTACCCCAGCCAAAGGCATCTATGCCATGTGGGCGCCATTTTGGGTAGGGATGTTACTGTAGCTTCGGGCGCCATCTTGGAGCGTCCTCGCGCTCGCGCTAGAATTGCTGAGCCTACTTAAGGCGGACCCAGTTTCGAGGCGGTCTTGACAGACGCCTATCCTATTGCGCACTTGCTGTTGCTGGCGCTGCTGCTGGCGCTTCGTTTTTAACTATCCTGATTTTGTCATTTTGTTTTATTTTACTTTGTTGCACTTTTCCCCTGTTTTTAGCAGGGTTTTGCCCCCTCCTCACTCCGCATATAATTGGCTCCCTCACTGCCGTTTTGGCGGGCCTGGATCCCGGGGGTGGTTCACTGTGGGCGCCATTTTGGGTAGGGATGTTTCCGGGCAGGTATGTTGTCTTACACACGGACAGAGCTGCTAGCCATAGGGGATTCGTCCAAAGGATGTGTATGTAAGCCTGTGGACCCTTTAGTTGGCCCATATAGCTGTGCCTGTAAAGGCTGGTCTCTTAAGAGCACTACTAAAATCCGCTCCTTGGAAGACGCCGCTCCTGTTACACGTACACGTGTTGCATCGCAAGATCTTCGTATCTGGTGCCTTAACGTTAGATCACTTATAAAGCACCACTTGTCCATTTATGATCTGATAGAGAAAGAGGATCCCGATGTCTTCTTAATGACAGAAACCTGGCTTCAGGACTCTGACTCTGCCATATTGAATCTTGCCATCCCCCAGAATTATACCATCTTCACTTCCAATAGGACCACAAGAGGTGGTGGCATCGCTATGGCAGTCAAATCCTGTTTTCCGGCTGAATGGAAGCCGTCGGGATTACCCGCATGTGAAAGTGCTATTTTTAAAGTCGCCTTTTCCCATCAATTCACTTTCAGTGGGTTGCTTGTTTACCGTCCCCCCGGCAATGATTCTGTCTTTAGGTCCGCACTGGCCGATATGGTCAGTCCCATAGCGCTTGGTAGTGCTAACTTTAACATCCTGGGGGACCTCAATATCCATTTCGATAATGGGTCATCCACCACCGTGAGCTCCCTGTTGGCGGATCTGGAAGCTCTCCAACTTACTCAGCTCGTCACCCTTCCAACTCACTCTGGAGGCCACATTCTTGACCCCTTTTTTTCCACACTTGACGGGTTAAGGTTGTCAGATCCGAGGTTGATGGGGTGGACTGATCATCTGCTAGTAGAAGCCTTCTGTCCGGTCCATGATAAGCCTTTTATATCTATGGACAGGCCTATTCTTAAAAGGCTTTGGCACAAGCTTACGTTGGAAGAGTTCTACGGTATACTGGAGCGGAAACCTCTGAGCACTTTCACTAATGTGGAACAAGGTTACCAACAGTTCTGCGTTTGGATTACCGATGCCCTGGATTCTCTTATACCTTTACGGTGGTCGAAAGGCCGGACAAAAACACCTAGTCCTTGGTATAATGAGTCTCTCGCAGAATTGAAAAAATCTTGCCGAAAAACAGAGAGGGAATGGAGACGATCCTATGACCCTGCTCTGAAAACTCGGTATTTTACTGAGCTGAAGCTCTATCATAGAGCTATCTGCAGAGCACAAGCCGCATTTTACGCTCACGAATTTGCCACAAGCCCCAACCCATCAAAACTGATTTTCAAGGTACTGAAAGACCTTATGAAAAATAGACCCTCATCAGAGGTGATTTGCACAGACTCACACTGTGATAAACTGGCCTCCTTTTTTGTGGAGAAAGTGAAAAAAATCTACCATGGGTTCGACACACTCCACCAGGATCGAGAGGCTATTGTCCCTGATACGACGGACTATGAGCCCCTGGATATTCTACCTGAACTGTCGATTGAGGCCTTTGACCAGCTCAGCCTTAGGGTCAAGTCAGGTTCCCCTGCGGACCCGTTAAAGCCAGCCTTTATTAACACACTTTCCTCGCTGTGCCGTGACCCCATATTGAATCTTATCAATATGTCACTGTCTTGTGGAACGGTACCCACGGCATGGAAACAGGCAGTGGTCACTCCCATATTAAAGAAAGCCAATTCCGACCCCCAGTTGCCAGAAAACTATCGACCTATCTCCCTGTTGCCTTGGATCGCTAAAGTAACAGAAGCCCATGTCAACTCTGTTCTGTCTGAGCATCTGGTTCGCAACCAGATTTTGGATCCCAGTCAGAACGGCTTCCGGTCGGGACACAGTACCGAGACGGCATTACTTTACATCACGGAACATCTTCGCCAGGTATTGGACTTAGGTCATACTGCAGCGCTTATACTATTAGATCTAAGCGCTGCCTTCGATACTGTGTCCCACCATATACTGATCCAACGCTTACAGGAGGCGGGAGTGACGGATGTCGCTCTCCAGTGGTTTCGGTCTTTTCTGGCGGATCGTTCCTTTAAAGTGGCTATACCACCTGGCCAATCCGCTACCTTTCCCCTGGAGCTGGGGGTACCACAGGGATCTTCGTTGAGCCCTACAATGTTCAACCTCTATGTGAAACCGTTGGCTGGTGTCGTCAAACAGTGGGGTCTTACGATGGCCTCATATGCGGACGACACACAGCTAGCAGTGACACTTAGTGGAGACCCTGAGATGGAGGCCCCCAGATTCCGTGCGGGTCTTTTGGCAGTAGCAAGCTGGCTTCGCACCAACTGCCTTCAGTTGAATGCCACCAAAACGGAGGTGTTGGTACTAGGGAAGCACGCTAAGCTATGGGGTGACCAGTGGTGGCCATCAGAGCTAGGTGTCACTCCTATTCCAGCCGCTGGAGTGAGAAATCTAGGTATCTGGTTGGACTCTGCGCTCACCTTCAGGGACCACACCAAGAAGGTGGCTGCCACGTGCTATGGAATTTTGCGGGGTACTAGGCCGGTTTTAAAGTACTTTGATCCCCCTACCAGACAGCTTGTGGTCCAGGCCTCAATACTATCTCGGCTGGACTACGGCAGCTCACTGTTGTTGGGGGTGAATCAAGCGGAGGCCTCTAGGCTCCAAAGAGTACAAAATGCCGCGGCACGAGCCATTGTGGGCCTCCCCAGACATTGCTCAGTGTCTGGTACCATCACGGCCTTACATTGGCTCCCGGTCAGACAGCGAATTAAGTTCAAGGTGCTCTGTCTGGCCTTTAAAATTCTGAAATCTTCTTCGCCGCCGGCTCTTGCCAATCTACTCACGCCCTATGTGCCTTCGAGATCCTTGAGATCGGAGGGGCTTCATCTGGCTGTCTGTCCACGATTCAAGCTGAGCAGAATGGGTGGCCGTTCCTTTAGGGTACTAGCGGCAGGTTTATGGAATTCGCTCCCGGTACACATCCGAGCTCTTGAAGACTTGCTCGCCTTTAGGCAGGCGATTAAAACTTTCCTGTTTCCTGTGTCTGGTTAATTTCTTTCTTTTATCGTGTGTTATGTTATAGTGTCTGTCAAAGCGCCAGGACGCCCCTTTGCTGGGGCAGCTGCGCGCTATAAAAATATAAATGACATAACATAACATAACATAACATAAGGATGTCAGTCCTTCCTCTATTTCTATTGTCTTTGGACTGTAGATACCAGAAATCTTCTCTCGATTTACATTCTTTAAATACAAATAGCCCTTCCTTTCATACAGTCTGCCACTAGCCCCATGCATTTCCAATTCTTACACAATCATCCCCAAATTCTCATTCCACTAAATAAGTGATTTCTTTCATAGCAAACCTGTCCCCCCTATCCACGTGCCACACAGCATGCCATTATCAATGCCTGACATGCACTATGAGTAAGGAGGTCATAGTTCTCCCAGATACTGCTAGGGGGTCATTTACAAAGGCACAGCTTTCATTTGTGGAATTTAGAAATAAAATTTAAAAAAAAAAAACAATTTTCACCAGCTGGGGTTTGAACCCTGGTCAAAACTCACTTAGAGCCACTGCACATTCACAGTGTGCCAGCTACTCTGCTGAAAGTACCCCAGCCAAAGGCATCTATGTCATAGAATAAGGATGTCAGTCCTTCCTCTATTTCTATTGTCTTTGGACTGTAGATACCAGAAATCTTCTCTCGATTTACATTCTTTAAATACAAATAGCCCTTCCTTTCATACAGTCTGCCACTAGCCCCATGCATTTCCAATTCTTACACAATCATCCCCAAATTCTCATTCCACTAAATAAGTGATTTCTTTCGTAGCAAACCTGTCCCCCTATCCACGTGCCACACAGCATGCCATTATCAATGCCTGACATGCACTATGAGTAAGGAGGCCATAGTTCTCCCAGATACTGCTAGGGGGTCATTTACAAAGGCACAGCTTTCATTTGTGGAATTTTGAAATAAAAAAAAACGATTTTCCCCAGCTGGGGTTTGAACCCTGTTCAAAACTCGGTCAAAGCCCCTGCACATTCACAGTGAGCCACCTACTCTACTGAAAGTTCCTCAGCCAAAGGCATCTATGTCATAGAATAAGGATGTCAGTCCTTCCTATATTTCTATTGTCTTTGGACTGTAGATACCAGAAATCTTCTCTCGATTTACATTCTTTAAATACAAATAGCCCTTCCTTTCATACAGTCTGCCACTAGCCCCATGCATTTCCAATTCTTACACAATCATCCCCAAATTCTCATTCCACTAAATAAGTGATTTCTTTCATAGCAAACCTGTCCCCCCTATCCACCTGCCACACAGCATGCCATTATCAATGCCTGACAGGCACTATGAGTAAGGAGGCCATAGTTCTCCCAGATACTGCTAGGGGGTCATTTACAAAGGCACAGCTTTCATTTGTGGAATTTAGAAATAAAATTAAAAAAAAAAAACGATTTTCACCAGCTGGGGTTTGAACCCTGGTCAAAACTCACTCAGAGCCACTGCACATTCACAGTGTGCCACCTACTCTGCTGAAAGTACCCCAGCCAAAGGCATCTATGTCATAGAATAAGGATGTCAGCCCTTCCTCTATTTCTATTGTCTTTGGACTGTAGATACCAGAAATCTTCTCTCGATTTACATTCTTTAAATACAAATAGCCCTTCCTTTCATACAGTCTGCCACTAGCCCCATGCATTTATTATTGTTACACAATCACGGCACAGGGAACCCCAGGTGCCACCCAGATTAGGACCCCCCTGGCATAGGTAGAATAGGATGAATGAAACATCTGGCCCGCCATTTTTAGGACAGCTTCTGGGCACCCTCTTCGTTCAAGTGGGTCTCCTGGAGGCACGCAATGGAGACGCCATGGCGTCGGAGGAATGAAAGGACCCTGTATCTTTTAGTGCAAGTGCCCAATCCACGCACGTTCCAAGTTAAGAATTTAAACCCCATGACAGGAGATCACGCCCAACCTGGACATATATTACAAACGGCGTGTTCCGCCACCCACGGGCCCAACCAGCATCCAGGCCGGGGGACCTAGCCCATCTGATCAGCCATTCAAAAAACAGAAACACAGTACTCTCGATGCCAGCAACAATTTCCCCTCCCAACCCCACCAACCCCCCAAGCCACCCAACCCCACAACCCCCCATAACATCTACCCCCACCCCCACCCACGAGCAAGATGACAGCAACAACAAAACACGCTATCCTGCCCTCCCCCTGCTGGTGCCAGGATGTACACAGCCACCCTATTCGTCCCATCCAATACACACACACACACACACCCAACCAAACACCACCCACCCCCCTTCTAGCTCCCCATGGGACCCAGACGTACAGGAATGAACCTGGGCTTGGCCGCCGGCATCAGTCCCAAAGCAGGGCCCTCCCCAGCCAAAATAAAGACAGACACCGCCACATAAGGTCGTTCCAACGGGATACAGGTCCTACGCTCCTCTCCGTCATTCAAGCTCGAACAGCACGGCTCCCAGGTACCTCATACAAACTCAAGGCCCAGCACTAAAGCCCCCAAAGCAGAGCACAACACTCTTCACTCCAACAGTACCTTACGACAGAGCCGTCCCCTGCAGCAGTTCAGACATTCCAGTCTCTGGGATCACCAAAGCCGTAGAGTCTGTACCTGGCACAATGTCCTGCAGGGTATCTGGAACCAACACGTCCCCAGGGGCGGATGCGCCCGAGGACTCTGGACCATTCCTTGCCAAGGAAGGTCCCAATGGCTCCGCCTTCCGCATCGTCGTCTCTGGGGATGGTTCCCCCAGGTCTCACGGGGCCCCCCTCACTCTCCTGAGGGCATGTCGTCACCCCTGTATCTCCTGCCACTCCCACACCTCAGCGGGCTATTCGAAGAAATGCGCCCGGCCCTGAGATATCACCTTGACCTTGGCCGGATATAACAGCATATATTGTAGCTTCATCTCCTGGAGCTTCTGCTTGACTCCCAGGTAGGACTTCCGCTGCTCTTGCACCTGTTGGGTGTAATCAGGATAGATGCATATGTGGCTGTTCTCAATGGTGAGAGACTCCGTCTACCTTGCCGCCTTCAGAATGCAATCCCGGACTATATAGTTCAGGATCTTCGCAATCAATGCCCTCGGAGGCTCCCCCGGGTGCGGGGGGTACCATGGCCCTATGCGCCTGTTCGATGCCAAATACATTTGATAGCCCATGTGGGCACAGTTGAGTCTGAATCCAGTCCTCCAGGAAGCGCTCGGCATTCCCCGCCTCCAATCGCTCCGGCACACCCAGGACTCTAATGTTGCTGCGGCGCGCCCTACCCTCCGCGTCCTCAGCTTTTCGTTCCAATGCGTGCTTCATAGAGGTGAGTTGCATGACTGTCTTCTGGAGGGAAGCCACCGATACCTTATCCGCCACTTTGCGAAGATCCGTTCGCAGAAGGTTGACATCAAGCGATACAGTCTCTATCTGCCGCTCCAGCGCAGAATGGGAGCCCTGTATGGCCTTCAGCAACTCCGCCCGGGAAGGCTCCGCCGGCACATCCGCGCACTCCTCTTGACCTCTCTGCCCCGTAATCCGTTGCGACGGCAGACGCTGGGTTGTATACTGTGTGATACTATTAGGCTGAGTGGATTTCGACATCCTGTCCTTACGCAGAGCCAGCAGACCAGGCACTCAACGACCACCGCAGGGGAGCACCAAGGATCGTATACGGGTACCTCCGCTCAGTAGCGCGCCTTCTGGTCGCTCTTCAGGTCACTGCCATTACGCTCCCGATCTCCCATCCAGCAGGACCAGGCTGTAGCAATGGGGTGGCGCACACAAGGATCAAGCACTACCTCAGTGCGTCCCCAGCGAAATTCAAGATTAACAATACTATGTCCACACCAGTTCCTGTAACACTGGGTGTCCCTCAAGGATCCTCCCTCTCCCCTACTCTGTTCAATATACTCATGGAACCACTTACCGCACTACTTCAAGCATCTAATGTTCAATTTCACATGTACGCAGACAATACCCAGCTCTACCTTAAAATACACACCCTTGATGACATCAAAATACTCAACACAACGCTTAGGAACATACAGACTTGGCTGGCAGAGAGTCACCTCAAACTTAACCTTCAAAAAACGGAATTCCTCCTAATAGCGCCTCCCACCAAAGTCCCCCTCACTCAGTCCTGGCTTAACCATCTCACTGCACTCAACGTTCAACCTACTATTGTGGACTCAGTGAAATCTTTAGGCATAACCCTTGACTGCAATCTCAATATGCATCATCACATCAGCAATGCAACGAAGGGAGCTAATTTCAAAATCAACACATTGCGGAAATTGAAAACTTTCCTTCCTCTCAATGACTTCAGAACTGCAGTCCAAGCCCTAGTCATCCCTCGAGTGGATTATGGAAGTGTTGCCCTCTGTGGTCTCCCCATATCGACCACCGCACCAATAAAAGCCTCTATTAATGCTGCAGACAGACTAATCACGGGCTCAAAAAAACTTTCACACATTTCTCCTGATCTAAAAGCTTTGAACTGGCTGCCTTACGAAGCTAGAATACATCTGAAAATCGCCTGCATGACCCACAAGGTTATACACCACAACTCCCCCAGCTACCTCGCTCAGAAACTGACAATCTCGGGTGGCTCAAGAGTGACAAGAAGTACAGACAATCTTCTTTTGAAACCTCAGAGATTTCACAAGAAAAAACTTATAAATGCTCCTTCTCAGGGATGGCGCCCAGGATCTGGAATGCCCTCCCTCCAGAAATCAGACTTATCTCATCCTTGGCATCCTTCAAAAAAGAAGTAAAATCTCTCCTATTAGCTAAAGTTACCTGAACTTTGACTAATGTAATCTCGTAACTCAGTATTCTTCCTCCTGTGACTATGTATATTGACCACCTATGCACCGTTGCTACCTTACCTTGTTTCTTTTTTTGTAACAATTTGCTCATCTTTGCACAAAGTGTTTTGTTTAATTATTACTCCTTGCCTTTTTATCCCATTCTGTATGTAAAGAGCTCTGATATCCGTAAGGATCTTGTTCGCGCTCTATAAAACTTTTAAAATAAATAAAAATAAATTAAATTCACTATCAGGACATGCCACACACACCAGCGCATGTCCTACCTTTCACATACAGTGCACCCTGCCCATGGGGGTACATTGGACCTACCTCGAGGCGACTTACATGTAGAAAAGGGAAGGTTTAGGGACTTGCAAGTGTGTGCACTTGCCAATTCGACATGGCAGCCCTAGGCTGTGGACAGGCTACGTAATGGCAGGCCAGAGTTACACTTTACAGGCTGTTTGCGTGGGTGGCACAATCCAGTGCTGCAGCCCACCAACAACATTTGATTTATATGCCCTGGCACTCGCAGTGCACTTTACTAGGGACTGACACATGAATCAAATAGCCAATCATGAAAAAACCAATCCATAACACAGTTTACACAGAGAGCATACTTTATCACTGATTTGGAGTGGTTAAGTGCCCATAGTCCTAAAACCAATGCACACAGGTCAGGAAATAATAGGAGGAAAAATCTAAATATTTGGGGATAACCCTGCAAACAGGGCCATTTCCAACAAGCAGTCACACACATGCAAGCACAAACTCCACTCAATAGCAGTCACACACATGCACACTCGACTCACGAGCAGTCGCACACACTCCACTCACAAGCAGTTACACAAATTCAAGCGCAAACTCCACTCACGAGCAGTCGCACACTCCACTCACGAGCAGTCACACTTATGCATGTGCACACTCTACTCACAAGCAGTCGCACATAGGAGCACTCGAGCTCTTCCACTAATGTTATGTGAATGTGATGGCATGCAAACAGCTCCTTCATTCTGCAGGCAGAATGCGTGGTGAGCACAGTGCGGGGGAGACACTCAGAGTGTGAAACTCTCTGATGGATCCTGTCTGGATTGATCTGAAGGGCTCAGGAAACAGAGGAAAACTATGAAACAAAGAAAACAGCAGTGTGGGGACGCCATTTTTTTTTCTCCATATATAAACACAAGCCTGCCAATTTTCAAATGAGCCTGGATAGCTCAGTCGGTAGAGCATCAGGCTTTTAATCTGAGGGACCAGGGTTCAAGTCCCTGTTCAGGCGGTTTGTTTATTTTACTTTTTTTTACATCTATGATTTCTATTTTTGTTCTTAAAGGCCAACGCTCCTAGTAGCAATAATCTTTGCAAGCTCTTTAAGGTTGGAATTCGCTAATTGCTCTCCTTTTCGATATTCAATGTTGTCTCCGTAGCGCCACCTCCTGTCTGTCTGTCACTGTGCACCGGTTTCAACGAGTGATAATCGGAAGTGCAGTCGGTGTGCAGCTGGATCCCACTCGGGCTTCCGCTCGTTGACATCTCTGCTCATTATCAGATACTTCTTTTTTGCATCTTATAAATGTAACAAACTTACTATATTCTATTCACAAATTTGAAACACCCTCGTGCAAGGGAAATGAGTGTAATCCATTTTTTTTTTTAAATTAATGTCTTCTTGTTGTAAATCGTTTGAAATAAAAGGACGTGAACATTTTCTAAAAGAAGTCACTGTTTGTGCCTTAAACCATCTTCCCTCAACAAGATCTAATTTTTGCCACTTCCAGTGCAATGTGCATAACTGGTGCGAAAATATAGAGCACGAGCTCTACGTGTACCGACATCTAAACCCTATTGGTAAATGAACTTCCCAGTGGCATGTTGGTCTAGCAGTATGATTCTTGCTTTGGGTGTGAGAGGTCCTGGGTCAAATCCCAGACGAGCTATCTTTTGATTTTAATATTTTTTTGTTTAAAATAGGGGCACTGAAAAACACTTCAGAAAGATGAAAAAAAAAACCTTTTTCCTTATTTCAAACGCATTAAATAAAAATTAAAAAATTTGAATATGAGATAAATAAGAAGTAAAATGGGCTCATCTAGGCTTTGAACCCGGGACCTCTCACACCCTAAGCAAGAATCATTCCCCTAGACCAACAAGCCACTTTGTATGTTATTGCATCTTTCTCATATTCTAATTCTTAGTGCTCAGAGCTGCCGCCAGAGCAGCATAGGGCTTTCAAGTACACTTTTAAAGGGACCGCTCTATTAAAACCCACTCACTGAACAGCAGAGAAGGAATTAACAGCAGAACCAGAAGGACCCATAAGAACACTTCTTACCTCCCACGTTTGTGAGACTCACCGGCAATAGAGCAGGGGCCCCACATGCACAGAGAGCTCTGTATCAGGACGTGTGTTATTTATACTTTGATAAACCTATTTTGTGCAGTCATTTTAAGGGCCATTTTCATCTCTCAGTAATTCTGACCAATATACTTGAATATGCTTCTACGCCAGTGCATTAAATGGCACTATAGAAGTGAAGGTGCTCGCTATTTACAGTATCTGTTATTCTGCTTGCTCCTGAGAAGTGCACTGGCAGCACTGCGGAGAAGTGCACTTACTCACCCTTTCAAATGGAAGAAGTGCAGGTACTCAGTACCGGACAGAGTACTTGCCCATTTAAAGCGATGCCCAATGCCATAAATAGCAAATAAAACCATACATATGATAAAATTAGTGGACACACGTACAAGCTCCGTCATCAGATTTACTCCACACCCCTACTCATCACTCCCACGTTCACCAGTAACTAGACGTAAAAGAATGAGTGATTAAAAGTGTGTGAGGGTGTATTCTAGGTTGCACTCCCCCATCCCATGAACATAGAGTGGGATTATGCACCCACTACTTCTTTCTCCTGAGTACAAGAAGAGCAGTCCAGTCCTTCATGGCTCCTCTCAGGTCAAAGACAGCAGGTCCAGTCCTCTTCAGTTCGTCCTCAGGTCCAGAAAGTGTTCTGAAGTTGCTGCCTGGAGATCAGGGCATAGCTTCAAGGGGGTTGTTTGGGGGTGTGACACCCTCCCAAATTATTGCATTCATTACTTGGCATTTGGGCTCAGGGCCCTGTGTCGGGTCTGCTATCAATGTGTTTTTCTGGTTTTGACCCGAGAATAAAAGACAAAAGATTAACCTTTTATGTGAATTAGTGCCAGAGATATGCAAATGGAGACTGAATTTCAAAATGTGAAACCAGATAAACTTAAATCAATACCTGCTTCCCTGCTTCTTCAAATTGTGTGATCCTAAACAAATCTTTTATTTTGGAGCCTCCTTTTTCTTTATTATCCTACATAGGCACAATTCTAACTACTTCAAGTTGTGCGCTGTAAAACCACCTCTTATGCTTGATTTAATAATCTATAATGTTGGCCTTCTATAATAAGAATCTAGGACACGTTTAGCATTTAAATGACTACTTTAACAATTGCGATACAAAAGGGGATGATGGACGGAGCGTTTGAGCGAATCAAACACTCACCCCCAGTCAGCTGATCTGGGTTTAATCCATCACCATTCTTTAGCCCACTCTCCCACCCCAGTTCAGACATGGCCATATGCAAATCAGTCTGACCCTGTGCCTCATGGGAACAGTCCAGCCCAAACTGCCAAGCCATGTCTTCCCTGTACCGGAAAAAAACATCCTGGAACTGGTTTCTGGATAATCAGCCATCATCAGCCAGCCTAGCTTGAATCCAGTGGCAAAGTGAGCAAGGGATCCAAGTCTGGGCACACCCTGCCAACTTAGGGTGAACAAAGCAAAACCAAAGGGGATGATGGACCGAGTGTTGAACGTTGCAAGCACTCACCCCCAGTCAACTGATCTGGGCCTTGATCATCTTACCTGTCCACCCTGCAGCTGACTGCTTTTTTAATTGGGAAATTTGAGCCCCCCCTGAATCTCACTAACTAGGCCAGTCCCCCTGCTGGGGATGCCACATTCATGCCTGGCACGTAATCAGACACATAAGGGCTTGATTTGCTTGATGCACAGAGTCAAGTTTACTCTTCCTGTGAGTTCATGTCCTCATTACATTAAGGTTGTTGAACTTGTTACTGTGCCTACTACATAATACACTGCAACCTACAAGCTGCAGGCTCTAATCCCTAAAGTATAGTTAAAGGTGACTGAGCCAGCTGCACAGGTCTGCTTGTGATCTCCAGGTTACACATCCCAGTCCAGTTACGGTTACTCAAAGGCTCAGTTTACTGCAGAATAATGTAAATAAACTGCAGATTGCACTTTTGAATTCACATAGGAGCTACCCAGCCTCTCACTCTTCTAAGGTGGACACAATCTGTACATTTAAATATAATCCTAACATGAGTAGGACTCAGGTTACTGTGGGTGAGTCTCCAGCACATCTTTCATAATAACCATGTATCTTTCAAAATACTCCTCTCTTATTACAGTATTGCTGGGGGGACTGGTGATTTACATGGTGAGCTCAGGTCACATTCCCTACTTTCCCCAGTTGGAGCAGTAGGAATTGTAAAGCACATTTTCACCCTGAAAAGTACATTGGTACTGAAAAACAGATGTTCATTGTTCTCTAACTCAATAGTGCTCCTTTTATTAACCACAGAAAGATGAAAGGCTGAGTCAACTTACCAGCCTTTGAACCCGTGACCCTGAAGTCAAACACAGATCTCTGCAGTTAAATGTGTGAGTCCCCAGAGCCACCAACTGAGCAAAAGCAGCAGGTCAAGCAGTGCACTATTGATAGTGTTTGGCTACAGACAGCTGCAGCTGTCTGTTAGCAACTGCTAATGAGTAGGCCTTGGCGGAGTTCGTGGAGTTCCGCATGACTGAAAAACTCTGCTGTGCTGCGCGGGCTTTGGCAAGCAGCAGAGTGCGTTACGTTGCACCATTCGCACTGATTTTTAGAACTTGGAGTTTGACCTGTGCTATAAAATCAGCGCAAAAGGTGCACGCACAGCGCAAGAGGGTGCAGCTTCTTTCTGCTGCTCGAGTTGATGTTCTACTAGAGCAGCAGCTTCCTCAGCGCGAATGGAAGGTTTCTCAACGCAAGCGGTAGCGACCATCCACACTGCCAGCATTGAAAGATATCGCCGGGAGGTGGTCTGGGGTAAAATTCTCCCCGCTTGCAAACTTAATGTTGGTGAGCGCAAGTAAGTAAAAACTCTGCTCTGCGGAGTTTTTCAGAAATCCGCGTGCTACGCGGAGCGTGGAGTGGGAAAAACTCCGCAAAATCAATGAGCGAAGTAGAATTTCATGCTCAGGCCTACAAAAGCGCTCCACACTATCAGGGTCACTGCATATTCATTTTTTTACATTTTGCTGTTGAAAACAATTATATCAAATGTGAAGTGACTGCCATCTTCTACTCCATAACTTGCAATGCATGAAATAATGGTATTGTTACCTTAGGTATAACAGGCAAACCACTTGTGTTGGCTTTGTCAAATGCTTCTTTCTGTTCTTATCTTTGTGTGTTGCCCGTCACGCCAACACTCCGTGAAAAAGCATTGGCATAGCCAATATGTCGTGCCTTTGGGACCTTATAATTATTTGGCCATGCAGCACATTATCCTGGGTGCTACAGCATCTACTGTTACTTAACGGGATGGGAGGAATGGCACCCTCACAGCTGCCCCATCCCGTAAAGGACAGTGCCCTCACAGCCATTGTTAGAGCACAGTGCTGCTACAGCTGCTCCAATCAGAAAACACACAGCACTCCTGTAGCTGCTGTGAGACGTTGGCCTGGCATATGCTGTCCACTATTCTAGTGGGCACCTAGCACCAGTCCAAATGACCCTCATTGATGGTAGAATGTGCGTGCCCATACTCACACACGCACACACACACATACACACACACTCACACACACCCTCCACCCCCACCCACCCCCCCTCTCCCTCACCAACAAACATTGCGTGCTTTTTCTTTCCCTCCCTCCTCCTTCTCTATGGCTGGTCTTCTTCCATCCCTGCAGCGCTGTTACTGGTAGAATGATGCATGTGCTGTTGCTCCTCTGGGTCCTGGGCTGGGCCAGCATGTACTCACAAAAAGACCCACTGGTCATCTTGGACACCGACAACCGATCTCTCCTTCTTCACCGAGTTCTACGCCTCGCCACTGGGCACGAGTTGCAGGCCACGCCGATGTGCACGGTCACGGCTTGCCTCCAGCGTGCACTGCTCTTTCCCTTTCCCTTAGTTTTCAATCGTGGAGCTCAACGCTGAGACTACAGTGCGGAGTCCTTTCCGGAACCAGGGAAAGCAAACGTAGTAGAAGAGGGTACGTGGCATAGCCCTTGATGAGCAGCTGAGGAAGAAGCCTCCCAAGCCTATACCCGATTATGAGTTACAGCTCGACGTCCGGCCCTGAAGACGAGCTATGCAATAGAGACCTACGACAAGCCAAGGAAAAGCATAGCGGCGAGACACTGGGTCCAAGTGCTGTATTAATTAGGTGAGAGCTGCGGGTTTGACGAGGCAGCTTGGAGAGGACGGAGTTGGAGACTGGCCCTTACTAGTTGTCTACAGGGTCATTGGGCAGATGCAATTGCACTTTCGTTGCAGAGCGGAAAATCCCCCTGCTCTTTCTAGCAGTTGCTCCTAAGCGATTCCTGCACGCACCAAGTTCATTAATGACTCCTGTCAGGCCGCCTCCAAAATGAAAACGCATTTTCAGAGCTACCTTTGTTTCGAAATCACTCTTTTGTTGACTTATCAGCTTTTTTTGCCTCAGAGTGTTGAGCTGACACCTTCAGCCGACACACGTACACGCAGGCGGCCTTCATCAGTGAGGTCAGCACCCCCTCGGGTGTCCCGTGGACCGCTCTCCTCCAGTCTAAAGCCTCATTTCTCATGACAAGGCCCAGTTCTCTTCCAGAGTGAGCCAGTCCAGCACTTACAGTATTCACATCAATTTATACAACGTATGCTTGGCACACAGCGGGGAACCGTGGGAGCCATACCAGTCAAAGCATTTGCAATGCAATAGGTCTCACATTTACACAAGTTTAAGCTAGTGGCATTGTAAATGACAATGCATTTTATTTATGTTTTAAAAAAGAAAACATAAATAAAAGCCAGTTATTTGCAATGTCAATTGCTTAAACTTGCGTAAATGCCAGACCTATTGAATTGCAAATGCTTGTTTAAAATGCCATTGTACTCCAAAGTACGGGGCAATCCTGTCATGTGTACGTATACTTCTGGTGCCTCAAAGAATAGCATACGGGATTGGTACACCACCCTCAGCTTGGCTAGATACAGCAATGCATAGGGAAGTTTCTGCTCACCTAGTTGGGCCTTGTCTGCCATAAATTACTGTTGCTTCTGCTGGACTAGTCTTGTGTACTCATGACATTTGAGGATGCAAGTGTTTTTGAACATCAGGTGTTCTTTGTCTGGATTGATTTCAAATCATGTCTCCGCTGTTGTGCTTATTCAAAATCTTTGCAATGAAAGGACTTGGTCTGGCTTCCCGGGGCGACTTCTGCATCATGGCCCTGTGTGCCCTTTCTACAACAAAATAATAGGACAACAACTATGGAAGTAGCCAGCCGGTGAGCCACTTAGTCAGGAACTCTTCCATGCTCCCCATTCATTTTGCATAAGCTTTATTCGATAGCAATTATCATAAAAGCATTTCACAGTCACATAAAAGTATATAAAATGAATATTTCATATAGTAAAAACAAGTTTTTAAAACCTGGCTATACCGTCCACTCTAAATTTACGCTTGTTAGACCTGGCACCTTGGCGTGAGTTTCCCTTCCACTTTTTGCTGGTGTGCCTCCGATGTTTTGCTGGTTTTCCGATACTCAGGGCACTGCGCCACGGCCGACCCGTGCCGCAGTGCAAGTGCTCCCTACTGTAAATTGTACATGTGATTGATGTCCATGATTGGTGCATTGGATTTACTGTTAGTCCCTAGTAAAGTGCACTAGGAGTGCCAGGGCTTGTGAATGCCAATACTGCTAGTGGGCCTGCAGCGCTGGTTGCGACACCCACAGAAGCAGCCTTAAGATGTGTCTAGGGTCTGCCATTGCAGAACCTGCGTGCAGTCTCGTACTGTCATGCTGGCTGGGCAAGTGCACCCACTTGCCAGCCCCGGAACCTTCCCTTGACTTCATATTAGTCACCCCTATGGTAGGCCTGAGGGCAGGGTGCATTGTAAGTGTAAGGTAGGACAAGCCCTGATGTGTGTGGCATGTCCTAGTAGTGAATTACAACTAAATTCGTATTTCACTATTGTAAGGCTACCTGCTTCCTTTAGGCCAGAATGGGCTGCTGTAATTATTACACGCTATAATCCCAGCAGGCTCAGGGAGCATGGTAGAGAGTCATGTTTAGTATGCCTGAACTCAGAATAATACAATATTTCTTTTAGTAAAGTTTATTTTAATATCCTGTGTTTGCAAATGCTACTTTTAGAAAGTTAGCATTTGCTTGCCTAACCATTTCAGCCCGCCTCTGCTGGTATGTGTATCTGACTGTCTGGGATGTGTGAGTGACAGGGCTGGGGGATGACAGGTGGTGAATGCGAAGATTACACCTTAGTGGGAGATAGGAGTGGCTCTTGACTCTGAATCTAGCTGTGCTCTGCCACCACAATGCTGGCTCCACCCTCCTGGGGAGCGACTGATGACGCAGCCGGCACCTGGCCCAGGAGGGCGATGCCCCATCAACAAGGTACTCTGGCTGCCCCTGTCCACACAATGCTGGCTCCACCTCCTGTGGAGCGTCTGATGTGCCTGCCCCTCACACTGAAAGCAGAAGCCGGATTGCACCCAACAAAGTACTCAAGGACTGAAAGTGGCTATGCAAAGGCCCCCCTGGCCTGCAAGAACAAAAGAAATGCAGTATAAAAGTAGGAGCCCTGCTCCTTGTAAATTAGATCCTGTTTGTGCTACAGAAGAAACTCTGCCCGAAGAGAAGGACCTGTGTCTGGTGCCTTGCTGCCGAAGGAGAGGAAAAGAAAAGACTACAAGAAGACTTTTGCTTTGTGAAACTTTGTGCCAAACTTTGCTGAGAGATCTCCAAGGGCTTGCTTGTGAACTTGCCCCCTGACCAGCACTCCAGGAACAGTGGGCGCTACCCCCTGACAGAGGAACCACTGCGAGACGCTGTCTCCCCTCTGCAAGCCTCTCCAGGAAAAGTGGAGCGCGCTGTGACCATCGCGCTCTTCAGCAACGCTCTGGGAGCTGCCCTCCCTCTAAACAAAGTGACTGCCGCCTGCCGGGTCCAGAAGCATTGTAAAGAACAGCCCAGCTGATCCGAGCACAGTGACTGACCCCGAGCCGCAGCTCGCAATGTGAAGAGAGGTGGCACCCGGTGCCTGCTTGCCCCCTCGTGTCTTGTGCCCCTGAACGCCCCGCCGCTGTCCGAGAAACAGCTGTTGCGTGGGGTGCCTGAACGTCGCCTGGATTGATAGAGGCCTGCGCCGAGGAGCGCTGACCCCTAAGTGTGCCCTCCTGATCAGGAAACCCCGAGGCGCTGGCCCCGTGCAACCCGGCCCGCACAGCAACGTCGACCCACGAGCCAGAGCCGAGCCGCCGCTCGCTCCAAGCACCGGACGGAAGACAACACAACGCGGACTGCCGCATTGACCTGCGCCCCGCCAATTCTCCCGCAAGGTACTGTGTCCTTTCCGCTGCCTCGCCCAGCCCTCGGAGCTGCGTGCGGAACGCTCCCAGGGCCCCCGCTCTCTCTCCCATCGTCAACCACGCCCTGCCGCGCAGAGAGACCAGCGGACCGCTGGAGGAAGTCCGGTAGATCACCGAGGCCGAGGAAAGTACCGTGAGGAGCCCTGAATCCCCATGCGGGGGATTCACGCTGAATAAGAACTGTTAGTGAAACGCTAACACCAAGAACTGATTATTGCTAAAGGAAGAACTGTGGCAACTTAATTGAAAGTATACTGGAACCGTTTTACATTGAACCAAGACTGTATTTAGAAGCCTGCTTGAAATTTATATAAAGAATATATATATTTTTACAAATACAGTTTGGTGTCATTGTGTGGTGGGTTGGTTGTGATGGTGTAATATTGCAAATGTTTAACCCTATGTGCCCCAGAGATTAGCCTAAGACTGCTTAAGCCACACTACCTAGAGGGTAAGCAGAGGTTGTCTTGAAGGTAACCCTCAGCCCTGACGAGGAAGAGAGAGTCCCTGCTTGTCGCTAGTGTTGCACTGCGCCAACTAGAGACTCCCCCTTCCTACAACGCTTAATATCTTAATTGGCATTTGCTCATTAGGTTTAAAATTACAGATTAGCTAAAACACATGTCCCATACAAAACAGTTAATCTTCAGTACTTTGCAAATAATTCCTATGTGTAAATTATCTCTCAGATCCACAGATTAGATGGTGTTTATTTGCACATTACTCCTTAATTGTGCCCTTATACGGATAATCCACGCACACCACAGGTACTTTGTAACACCACATACTAGCGAGGACCTACTTGAGTCACTTCTCATGATTCGTAGAGCATCAAGGAGGTTTCTAGTGCCCAAATATAATACATATAGGCTTGATCCATTTGGCCCTTGCTTGCTTGTAGGCTGGGCAAGCAAAGACTACATGGTCTACAGTTTCTTGTTGTGCATCACAGCAGGGGCAGTTATATAGGTTGGATGTTGTTGGGTCCCATTTTGCCAGTTTGGTATTTAGCCTTACTGACCCTAATGTAAACTGCATATATAGTGCCCTGTCTCTGTGTTTCCTGATAAAATCTAGATAACGTTCCAGGGATCAAACTGATTTATGCTGGATGAACTCTTCAAATAGTCAGACAAGCATTGGTTTATGTAAGACCTGGTGATTTACCCAGTTCCAGTAATTTTTTTTTAACTCTCTCTTAGTCGGAGTGACCTGCTTGGCCCAAGCTTTGGCTAAGCCCAGCTTGGTCAGTAATTCCTTTATATCTTTAAGCCACTTAACACCTTTGTTGTTATCAAGGGTAATTAGCTCAGAAAGGACCGTTGCATAGCTATGGAGTTCTGGGGTGCGTCTTAGTCTTATCAAGTATAGAATAGGGCAAAGTATATCCACCTCGCTAAAAGTGTGTCTGCCCATGTCAGAGAGTATGGGCTTGAGTGGTGTATTGGTAGGGACGGATACCAGATCTCTAAAGAATTTACTCTTTGATCGTCCAATCTCATTAGTTTTTTCGAAGCCCCAAAGTTCAGCGCCATAAATTCTTGACCTCACAGCTTTACCTTTATAGACTACTAGTGAAGGAGCTACCAGTCTACTTGACGTTAACCTTTGGCCCCTACCAATGGCATCCACCACCCTCTTATGGTTCAGTAACATTTTGTTCATGTGAGTCCCCCATTGCATTTTATTTGATAACCTAATACCCAGATAGTCAAAGGAATGGACTCTCTCTAAGGGGTAAACCATTGTTAGTGAGAGTGTTATTAAAATGTTTGCCCACATTGAAAGCCATAAACGTAGTCTTTGTGATGTTTATCATTAGGCCCCTTTGTGTTCAGGAAAAATTGAAAGTGGGTGTGGAGTTCCCGGAGGCCCATTGGGGTTTTCGATATTAAAATAGTGTCGTCGGCCAACAGTAGGGTATGGTTTTTTTCCCCTTCAAAAATTGGAGCAATTTTATTTTTGAAATTGGCTAAAAAAACTAACCACTCCATTTACATAAAGTGAAAAGAGGGTAGGAGCCATCACACAGCCCTGGCAAACCGCCTGTTGAACTGTATCTTGTCTTTACTTTTCCCATGAGCCCCCATCTAACTCGGGCATAGGTTTCATCATGGAGGCGTATTAAAATATTTAAAAGGTATGAGGGTAAGCCAATTTCCTGGAGCACTGACCATAGCTTCTCTCGCAGCACTAAATCATAATTGGTTTTGAGCTCAATGAACGCAAGTAAAGACTTCCCATGACAATTATGACTACTTTCCAATATAAAAAAGTAATGTAAACAGTCCTGTACTGGTACCTTTACTAAAACCTGTTTGATAGGTGGAAAGATCATCTTCCTCCTCCATCCAATTTTGAATCCTATTTACAAGGGCTTTGCCAACCACTTTCTGCATGGTATCTATTAGGGTGATAGCCCTGTATTTGTTAGTGTCCTCGCCGTCTCCCTTTTTATATATAGTTATGACCTCTGCTCCTTTCCTAGATATAGCGACTTCTGCTCCTTTCATTATATTGTTGATTAAAAGCAGGATATATTGGGCCCACTTCTGTAGTTCTAATTACAGCAAGTCACCCAGTATACCATCTGGGGCTGCTGCCTTTGCAGGAATAGTACACTTAATTGCATTCGCAATCTCTTTCATTTGGAAGAGATTGGTATCTTAAATTGTAAGTGGAACCTGAATTCTCTTCAACTGAGAGGTAGGTAGGGCCTCTAGTTCTTCCGTGTCCAGTTGGGAAAAGTCATCCCACCAGGCCTCATCACCAATATGGTTCGTGATTGGGATGTTGTCCCTCCTATTTCTCATCTTGATTAGAGCCCAAAAGGAGGCGTAATCCCTCTTGAAACAGTAAACTTTCATGTCCTCCTAATGTACCTCTTCCCAATCACGTTTTGCTTGCTTTACTGATATGTTGTACTCCATCCTCGCTATTTTTACTATTGTGTGTTTTTTCACCTTTTCCGCAGATATTAGTACTTGCTCCTTTTCTCCCTGCAAGACTCAGTGTACCATGAATTGGAGCTTTTTGTTCGGCTCCTAGTGGGGCCACTGCGTCGTCTTTCAAGGAAGTGTGCACCAATCGGAGCAATTGTCTCGTGGCGTATTATGTGGATATTCACCCCCCACCCCCCGGACATTATCTCAAGCTGCCTTGAGTTCGGCTGTTTTTGACACTAATATTGAGGAGATGTTCTTTTGTTTTTGGTCCTCTCCTGCGACCTTGGGCCATCTTAGACGCCTACCACAATTAGATAGAATTAACTCCTTTGTGGATACGAGGTAATTCCCAATGGTATTAGAATTTTTGTTGGGAGGGGCCCATTGATTTTTTCAGTTTAATATTAGATGGTTGTGGTTACTGTCAATAGTTAGGCCCAATTCCATGTTCATGACATCGGGCCAGAGGCGTAAGTCGACCAAGATATAATCAATGCTGGAAGGGCAAGCAAGTTTATTGTAAGTATTTTTCCCCCTGATGTTGGATAGGGTTCTGCCATTTGTGTCTCTTATGCCATATTCTAGTATTATAGTATTAACTTGTATTACAATCTCAGACCATCTTTTAACCGGTGGTAAGACTAGGGGGGGGGGCACTGACCATTTGCTATCCTCTTCAATTATCCCTAGGAGATCTTCACTGCTTAGTGGCTCGAATGTGCAGTTAAAGTCACCGGCCGCAATCATTTTATCAAATGAGGGGCACTTGTTTATTTGATTTTCTAGCTGTCTTTCGATGGTCGATTAATTGCCATTTGCTTTCCCTCTTATATAGACTTTAAAGAGCTACAATACATCACCACCCTTCTGACCTTTTATTTTAAGCCACATAATGTCGGGACTTCTGGTCTCATGTAGGAGGGATGAGCAGCCCAGATCTAATCTGATCTAAGCTGTTATTCCTCTAGAAGGCCTGCACTTTCCCGTACAAACTGCCGGGATATGCAATGTACTTTAGACAGGTTTTTACAGTGCAGTTACACTCCAAACTCTTCTCGTCTTGTCTTCTTGGCTTCATGGAACAGAAGCACACAGGCTCACACAATGCCCTAAGCCAATCACAACTCTGCTGTCACCAGCAATACAGCAGTTTCGAGATTAGTCTGAGCGCCCTGTTTGGCTGCTCAGGCAGTGCATGGAAGCCTAGGACAGTTCTTCACCTGGCTGGCAGGCTAAACTGACATGTGCAGTAATGTTGTACATATTTTCTCCTCCCACTGGCTCATATAGCCCAGCCCCGCACCACCCTAACCTGGCTCTGAGTTCACACTGAAAAATATCTGATAATAACATTGAGTTTTTACTTATTTTTTTTTTTGCGCTGCTCAAACAGCAGTGTGGTCACTCTGTTTCACTCTGCTGGAGGAGCCGCTGCAGTCTCGACCTGCAAGTGACCTATTGTCACTAGTGGATTTTGCAATTGACTTCAATGCTATTTTGTCAATTTCTTTTTCAGCACTGATTTTTTGTTCCTTTAAAAATCTATAACTCTTATTATAAATATGCAATTCTGATATTTTTGGTCGCTACATTAAGATAACATTAAGCTTACTGTATATAGATTGATGCTGGATTTCTTGGAAAGTGTGTTAATTACATGTTCCTCTAGTTAAGCCTTATTTCTTCTAGCCACTCACTTCATAGGACCGAGAAAAATAAGTATTACTGTGTATTCAAGGACCATCTTTGGGATATAAATATAACATTATTTGGTAAGGCTCCCCAGCCATAATATTTTCTAATGCACTTTTCTACAGGTAGTCACACATTTTCTTTTTTAAACCTTAAGGTTAGTGGATGGGAAACACAGTGCTGCAGTCCAACAGTGACATTTAACTTGAAGGCCTTGTGTACAATTTGTGCACAACACTAGGGGCTTAGAAGTAAGGTTAAATATGCCAAAATAAAATCAATCAATTTCATCGTATTGAAAATAGGAGCACAGGCTCATCTTAACTGTGAGGCATGTTTAACGTATAGAGTAGTACACCCAACAGTAACCGATATGGTAAGACTTTGGGTATATGTAATGCAAAAGATGTAAAACTCCTGAAGATAAATCGCAGGTTCTTTTTTTACACTGCACTGTTTATTTCCATAAAGTCCACTACATTTGTTGTTCTTTTTAATTTTGACAGACATTAGGTTTATTTGCCAGCTTTTTTGAACAAATATACACAGCAATTCAGTGCATTCTAGATTAATAGTATTTTCAATTAGTAATAATATGAAATTGTAGTTGATGTAGAATCCTAATGATAACATTGCACAATCTGGTATTCATTTTAATTTCTATGTTCATCAAATCAAAAATGATGTTCAATACAATTCTTATTGTTTATGATTACAAGTTCTTTGTTTCAATTGTTTATAAATATTCTATGTTGAAATGAAGCATAATCACAATAGGCATCACAGACAATATCTTCATAGTATTTTTATCTCATTACTTAAAAAAACTCAACTTTTTAAGCTTTTATTTATTATTGAACCTCAGTAAACAGTTATACATATTGTATTTTAGTCAATAAATATTTAAAAAATTTTTTTTATTAAAGTTACATGTAATAATTTACTCCATTTGTCAAAAAATTACAATTAAATTTTTCACTTTAATAAACAAGACAATCATTCAAAAAATGTATTTCAGTGCGCCCATTTTCAATTTTTCAAATGTCTCAACATCATCTACTTCATCTACTTCATCCTCATTGGAGTCTAGGAAGCCCCCTCTCATCAGTACAAGTTCTGCTTCATATCTATTTAAATCTTCATGTTTTTGTAGATTTTGATTTTGATTGTCATTTGCAAAGAGAAAAAATTGACTTTAAAGCAACATACTTTTAGCTTTAAAGCTTACATGGAAAGTAATCATACCATATAAACATTCCATACAATAATTACTTTCCTATTTTATTTTATTTTTCAGAACTATACATTTTTAAGATGTATTAATAAGCAGGTGTTAAGTGTGTACACTTATTTTCTGTTTTCAAAACTTTCATGCAAAATAAATGTTGCAAATTAGCTTTTTCTAATAAGATAAGCTTCTTAATTTTTATTCTTTTCTTGCAAACATTTTTATTTCATGTTATACGAAAAGACACATTTAAATGTACAACTATTTCAGATTTTAAATATTGCTTATCTTTTGTTGTCTTTCATCATTTCTATATTTAGTATTACCCTTCCTACCTAAAGTTTTGAACCTGTTACAAGTTGTCTGATTACACCCAATTTAAACATACAAGGACATCCGTTTGCCTATTGTGTTTCTGATTGGAAAATGCCTGGTTATTTTAATTTTCAATGTTTTACCATCGTTGGCTAAATAATCGAACCCTACATACTTTCAGGTTAATGTGCATACACTGTTAAATAGCACATTTTAATTTATATTATTTTATGCAATGATATATGTTTTAGATGAGATGTTATTTAGGTGACATGTAATGAATTATTGGCAGTTTTCATAATAATCACAAATTCTAAGGTATGTCTTGTAAAGAGAAGGGGTAAATAATTTGTGCACATTTATGTTTTTGGAAACTTTCCCAATACCCTTATAAGTGTATAACCACATTTTCATGCACCACGTGCCCTAAATATTCATATTGGCCACCTGATCACAGAAGATGGCTAAACACCAACTCATAGTTTCATCCCTTTCAATAACAATGCATTATATTTCTTTTTTAATATGAACATCTTATAACGGTTAAACACACTCAAATTAAATAATGTTTTGGCATAAAAGTAAACTACATTTTTAATTCAGAAACATTTTTCAAGTATAACCCCTATTTGCCCGCTTGTGATTCTCATAATGCGAACTAATCTCATTAAAACTTTCTGCTTGGCCTGACCAGGTTTAGTTTTTCACATGCCAGATTTTTATTCAATAATGCTCAAGATGACTACTTTATTCAAGGAAGCCCACTGTTTTGTCAGGTACACAACTTTTCAATGTATGTCCATCATAATGATAACATCCTTCACAACATGTCAGTCATAGACATTATTATTCCAAGATTAGTCATAAATATGATATAAATGGCCACAAATATAGCATGATTACTAACAATATGGCATTTAAAGCTTCCATTATCCAATAATTACTTTGGGGAAGCCTTTATTTAAGCTGTATTAAACTTTATTATGCCATTGTAAACATAATACCAACAAAATTGTCAGTAATCACAAAAGGTCATGCAAGTCCGTTTTACTGCACTGTGAGAAGTTTTCACACTTTTCAAATTCAAAGGAGTGACTTGGCATTTGCCGGATAGCTAATGCAAATTAGCATCCCTGGGTTTTAGGGTGGGAACAGGTAAGTAAACCTTATAAAAATTGTTTTAAATAAATATTTGCAAAATATTACATATAAATGTAAACTCTTTGCATCAATTTAGTACTAATTACCTGTCAATAGTCACAAATGAAAGTATATAATCTTTACTTTGACATTTTTCAGAAAGATGATTGTGCCTTTTTAGTAGAGAAAAACTATTTGTACAAAATATATACAATAAAGAATGCCTTGGACTATAGACACAACTACTTTTTTGAACATACCAGTTTTCGGAAACTTAAATATTTGTAGGTTATTGTGCTCAACCTGCAGGTGCAATGGTCTTACATACCTCGTTGGTTCTGAAAAGCTAATGATCTCCTTCCCTTACGCGCAAACTTAATTTGAGGAACATCCAGTAACAGGGCATCAGCCGATATTAAAGATTGGTTTGGATTTTATCTTAGTTAATGCTAGACAGTGTAAACTGTGGACTATGTCTGGGTGACCGTGTTGTGTCAATTTACAGCAAGTGGAATCTTAACTGCCCTTTTCTGAACATGTTGCAAACAGGGCCAAACATTTAAGAAAGAAGCCAAAAATGTAGTGCATTGCATTAGTTTACCCGAGAAAGAATGGTAGCACTATGTTTCATACCCAGGTTTGCAAGCCAAAAAGAAAAAACAGGACACTAAATTTAAATTTACTTGCTTTTAGAAAGTCAACTAAAATTTAGTGAAGAAAGACAGTGCTATATTAGATTAAGTGCCAGTGTAGGCGCCCATTTCAAAGTAGAAGCGCATCAATTACTATTTTCAGTTATTGACAAAGGTTCTAAGTCAGAAGATGTGTTTTATCCCTCTTAAATTTCAAGGCATTTTTTCACAGCCCCATGCTCAATGACAGCATACATGCATAAAAAGTAATCTCAGATGTAGATTCACCTCTCAGATGTCTTGTCACCTCTCCTATGGGCTGCTTAATGTCCGGTCCCTTTGTAAGCACCACACGGACATCGCCTTCCTCATCGAGTCCGCGGGGCTCGATGTTCAGGTTCTAACGGAAACCTGGACGCGGGAGGACTGTGAGGTTGAACTGGGTTTTTGGCCTAGCCTCCAGGGTTTAAAATCAACCATACCCCTCGTGTGAAGAACCGGGGTGGTGGGATTGGATTAATTTATTGAGACACGCTAGCTCTCTCCCAGCTTAAGATTAGAGAGGTGTCGGGCTTTGAATTGATGGGGTTTTCTCTTAAAAATCACGAGAAGACTTTTTGCTCGGGCGTTTTGTGCTACCGTCCGCCTGGCAATGTACCTTCCCTCCCTGACTTCATTGACCTGATTTACGACCTCTCTAACACCCACTCTAAGCTAGTGGTCTTAGGGGATTTTAACCTGTGGTCGGGTGGCCCGCTGGACAGTGCGCTTTCCACTCTGTCCCAAGCCTGCAATGACATCCAGCTGCAACAGCTGGTCCGGTCAGCCACACATCGGAAGGGCCACGTTCTGGACCTAGTTTTCGGAGACACCCAACTTGTGTCGGTGGATGACATCTTGTGTCAATACTGGATGGATCACTCGATGGTTGCTTTCTCCCTCTATTTGGGGGATCACTCCTCGGTGGAAGCTGGATCTAGACAGGCTAAGTTGGGCAGACCTTGGTCTCGACTCCTAAAAGCCTTGCCTCTGCCCAGACTACTACCGGGCAACTTCAGTTTGAGTGACTCAGTGGAAGAGAGCTATACCACCTTGTGTCAGTCCATCTCGAACTCTTTGGACAAGGTAGCGCCACTCCGTAGGTCAAGGGGCAGGCTGAATCGGTCGAGCCCCTGGTATACAAACGCCCTGCGGCAGTTAAACCTTAGCTGCAAATGCGCCGAAAGGGCGTGGAGGAAGCAGTATTCTGACTAGGCGAAGGCTATCTTTAGGCAGTCCCTGCAGGAATATAAGACACAGATTAAGGTGGCTAAGGCGTCCTATCTGGAAGCCACCTTGAATCAGGCTTCCAACAAGTTGCAAGCACTGTTTAAAATTGTTAGGGACCTGACTCATCCTTCATGCACGGTCAATAATGTTCCTGCGTCGCAGGTCTTGTGCGACTCCCTGGCCTGCGCCTTCGAGGAGAAGATCGTTAAGATCTTGGAAGGTTTACTGAGCCCAGTACCTTCCTCTCCCGGTTCGGGAGCTCCGGACGGCTCGCCCAGTCGACCCCAGCTGTGTGGTCCTGCTCTCGGTTTGGGAGCTCCGGACTTGCCTCCCAGTCGACCCCAGCCGGGTGGCCCTGCCCTCAGTTTGTGAGCTCTGGACGTACCGCCCCGTCGACCCCGGCTGAGTGGCCCTGCCCTCAGTTTGGGAGTTCCGGATGTGTCGTCCAGTCGACCCCAGCTGAGTGGTCATGCCCTCAGTTTGGTATCTCCGGCGGACTCGTCCAGTCGATCCCAGCTGAGGGGTCTTGCTCTCAGCTTGGGAGCTCCGGATGTTGTGTCCAGTCGACCCCAGCTGAGCTGCTTTCCCATCCCCTACTTTGAGGAGTTCTGTAGTCTGGCACAGACGGTGTCATCTGGCTCCCCGCTTGATCCACTCCCTCCTAAATTTTGGAAGGTGTTTCAGGACGAACTTTTCCAGCCCTTGTACTCCATCTGTCTATAGTCGTTTCATACTGCAACGTTCCCGGAGTGCTGGAAACTGGCAGCGGTATCACCTCTCCTTAAGAAATCCACCTTGGACCCCGCCTGCTTGTCTAATTACCGACCCATTTCCTTTCTTCCCTTCCCCATTAAGATCATGGAGAAGTTAGTGACCCGCTCCTTGTCTGGCTTCCTGGAAGAAAACATCTGGTTTGATGAGGCACAGTTTGGCTTTCGCCCAGCACATGGGACGGAATCCGCGCTGGTGACCGTGCTTGACAACTTGCGGTCGCGGGTCGACAGTGGTCGGGCAGCCTTTTTGGTGCTGCTCGACATGTTTGCCGCGTTCGAAACGGTCAGCCATCCTACCCTTATCAGGAGGCTGGAGGAGTGTGGTGTCACGGCAAGTGCAAGGGACAACCGGCAGCAGGTGGTGGCGTTACCACCTTTCAGCTCGGAGGTGCGGAGAGTGGGGCAGGGGGTGCCACAGGGCTCGGCCATCAGCCCTATACTCTTTAACCTTTACCTCCGCCCTCTGGTCCAACTAATTAAATCATTTAGTATCTCGGCATTTAATTATGCGATTGATACCCAGTTGGTCTTTTTGCTGGAAGGGAAGAACGCGGTCCCACTGGAGACTTTCCATCGATACATGTCAGCCACAGCTGACTGGCTCAGTTCTAACTCGTTGCAGTTTAACAGTACCAAGACTGAGGTACTGTACTGCTCCTCGGACCGGGTTCCTCGTGTTCTCCCGGCGAACTTCTGGCCCCCGTTGTTCCCCGAGACTGTGTCAGCCGCCGAGTCGGCTCGCAACCTAGTGGTTATATTTGGCCCTATTTGCAGCTGGACATGCACGTGAACAAGACCACGTCCACGTGCATGATGCTGCTTCGCATGTTGCGTAAAGTTCTGCCCCTTCTTCCCGAGCAGGCTAGGCCTCTCGCCACAATGCTAAAATTGAAGGGTGTGCCCGCCACTGCGGCGGGCACAATTGAAGGGTGTGCCCGCCACTGTGGCGGGCACATCCTAACTCCCCCAACTGGACCCCCGCCCTTATGGCGGGCGGTCCCGTTCTCCATTATATCATCTTCAGTCGTTCATATCTTCTCATTGTATTAATCTTACTTTCTTATGTAGATTTTATGACATTTCTGTCAGTAAATAAAAATATAAACAATTTGCACAATGCTTATGAAGGTGCAATTCAATCCACATGTTAATGCGTTATTTAATTCACACGTCTGCATTTCATGAGGTGCTATAAAATCTAACGTTTCCCATCTTAAAATCAACTTCTTCACCTCAGATTTGTCATTTGTGTGGGCTAACAATGTAACTACTTTTTATTTGCATTTTATATGCATTTACTTATATTTCTTATACTTAACAACAAATAAGTTTTAAACACACTTTAAAATTATTTATTTTGTTTATTAAATTCACAATTTAGAAAAGCAGTGATCGTTTCATTACCGAAAACTCTCACCTCTGGTAATAACACATCAATCATGAGTGATGTGTTTCGGCTAATTATTGAAAAATTTAGAACTTTCTTTATTTGTTCCGTTAGACTTCTTGCCTGCAATACAAAATAGTTATAGTATTGGTATTAGCGACGTTGTTTCATATAATAATTCAATTACAAAGTGTGGTTGATAAAGATAATACTTTACTCACATCATTTTCATTGAATATTGTCATCCTCCTATTTAATTCTTGTTTTAATTTCGGCATAAATGTAGGGTTTGAGAAAAGGAACATTCTATTTGATTTCTTTTTACCCTTTATAATATTGTTTGCATGTTCCTATTAACGATAAAACACAAATCAACAATTAGACAAATCAATGTTTCTCAAATTTGACCGTATTATCATTTGGCAAGTAGCAGAGAATGTCTTAAAGTTTTGTTGTCAGCTGTCTTTAACTAACCAACTATACATTATAAATACAGTCAGCTCTACTTCATTGTACTTATTGAAAAGACTTGTAAAAAATCAACTTTCTTTAATATGAGCACAAGCTCAAAAAATAAAGAACTAAGTTACTCTTGACTTTCACACACATGGAGTACGTTAGGAGTAAGACAACTTATACATGTAACTCAAGAGTAAACCAGGTATTTTGCAGAAACATTCTACATATAATCATATCAAAGGTTTTGTGTATCAGTCCTGATGAAAATGTATGCTTACTTTAACAGAGGGAGCTCCTCTACTAGGGAGGAGTAGTCTTGCCTTACTGCTTTCACACAGTTCTAGAAGCAGAAACATAAAATGGTAATAGCTTTGTTTTATTATCAATTTATGTTTTTTTGCCTGCGGATGGGTGGGCGGAGTGGGCTCTGCAAAAGGAAGGGGAGGAGCGGTGTGCCTGAGCACTACTTAATGTGCAAAGACTGTTTTTTCAGCCCCCTGGGGCTACCCAAACTAGTCATGCACACTCTGTCCTGCTCCATGCATGCTGCAAGGCAGCATGTAGAACATGGCCTCTCTATAAGCCGCTGGCTTGGCGGCATCTGCAACAATCAAAATGCTGCTTGGAGTACTATGATTGCTTTATTGAAGGGACTCTGACTGCCTGATTTTGGTTCATGTTACTGCCAGGGTCAGGAGCAGAGAATATGCTGGACCCGGACGGTGGAAATGTAAGTTTAATTTTACCCCACTCACTCCTCAGCCAAGGAGGTTGCAACTATATACCAATTGTCTCCTTTATATTTTCTGTTAAGTAGGAGTCACTTTTATGTTTAATATACACATATTAAATTTGTTGTAACTCAATCTAAGTTAGTAACTGCTTATATAAGCTGTGTTGAAGGAATATCAATGAAATTTCACCAGGCACCCAGATACTAATTACAATTTAAAAATGTTGCTATTTGTAGACATCCTGCATGGTATGTTACTATATTAATGATTACACAACGTAATAGAATCATTCAGTAATATCTCAAATTTCTCATACATTTACACTGTATGACAGTTGATGCACCCTCCGCAGTTGGACAGAGACCTCCCCAGAGGAAAGAATAGGTTAGGTTACAGTCGACAATTATGTTTGTAAATAGCATTTTTTTTAATCTGTTTATTAGCATAGTTTTGAGAGCAGTATTAGCATACAACTTCATTCATATAATCTCAGTGTAAATTCCGTTGGTACATGTATGCGGTTGCTCCAAGCATATATAGAAACATAGTGAATTCGATTTTTCATTTTGTCGATGTACTGGAACAAACTAACAAACCCCGTTCACAACCGGTCCCACCCTCCACCCCTACGAAATCCCACCCGACACTCTCTTAGTAGGCACATAAATGAAATATCGACATGTGGGTCACACTCAATGTACTGATACAAAGTGCAAGGCTAACACACTAAATAGCATTTTATAGATTGTTATTAGTACTATATTAATATTACTAAATATTGATTCTAAATAGATGTGTAATTTGTGACCATGGGCTTGCATCAAACCTTTTTAACTCTGGGTCTTGTAGTACATTTTGTTTATTACTTCATGAGTCAAAAACATGCTCTTTTATGATATTCACCAAAGTACTTCACATTATTTCCTTATTTAGTTACTAATTTTTTCTTCAATTATCTCAGGCCTCGATTTATTTTAAGAATCAATTACATTGCTATATACTTAACCGCTATCCACATGTTCCGCTAATAATTATCGCCAGGTTCTCATTTTGAAGCCTGACCATGAGTTTTAGTATATTAAATTGAGAGAACACAGTCAACTAATTTAAAAATGCATATGACCAAACTATGTCATTAAGTAAACAGGTTTTTTTTTTAAAAAGTTGCTATATCACTAGAAGGTACATAATTACTTAATAAAGTAAGTAATAAAAACATTTTTTCAGAGAAGATAGAAATGAATAAAGATACGTTTTTTCAACCTTTTTACAAATTTTCAAACAACATGCCACCTTCCTTTATGTCATGGCTCTTGAACATAATACATATAGTTGCTGAAGGTATTTCCCTTCAGTACATTGGTGTTAATGAATACATGTTTTAAACGCACAAAATGTAAAAATCATAGAAATACTCATTATTTTATATGAGCCTTTATCTCATCTTCAGTAAGTAAATTCACAATGCTTCTGTCTTCCAAGGTTTTTTTAAGCCTACAAATTAATAAATTCATATTATTCGATTGTCTGACAATTTAACCTTTTATTTTGAAAAACATAACCATTGAATATAATTAATGTCTATGTATGAGTCTTTTTACAGTAATACTTATTCAGTATTATTTTTAAAACAATAATGCCTATCCCATAAAATCTTTTTTTAATATTTTCAATTATGACCATATTTTAAAAATTCAACATCATTACAATCAATGCCATCAACAGATTCAGAATTTTTGGAATTCTTCTTGTGCATTTCTTAACCACAAATTCAATAATTATGTGACAAAATTTAAATATAATATTTTCTTGTTGTGAATTACATAGTGCTCTTTTTTTTATAAAAGGAAAATAAATCATCTCATAAAGACTTGTTTATTGTGAAGTATTGACTAACGTTTCTAAAAGCTAAGAAGATTTCTAAGAATACACAATACCAATTATGTCACTTATAGATTCATGTGAGTAATTCTCGAATGCTGCTGAATGTCAAATAATTTATGTGCATACATTTAAGTTTGTTTAAATGTAGCCATTGTCCTACCTAACAGTTTTTAGCCTCAACGTCTTGCATGTTTTACTTTTCGCAGAACATCCTACCTCTAAACCTCAACTATTAATCATAATGTTTCTTCTTTAACCTCAACTGGTGACTTTGATTGTACTTCAAATGTGGGAATTTCAAGTATCACTACTTACTTTTCCGAAGTTTCCATTTTCCTTCAATGTATTGTTCAATTATATAGGAAGATATATCTACACCTAATCATTTATTATGGATTTCACCTTGCAAAAATGGTAATAGGAACAGTAAAGATATCACTTGAATCATTCATTAAATATAAATGTGTAGGTATGCAGTACAAACTACCTTTTCTATAATCCAAGTTTACTGTGACTCATAGTTTTGCACCTTCAATTTCAATAAGCAGGTTAAATAAATACATATATTCAATATTAAACTGTATATTTACCTGTCCAATGCGATTGGAAATTTTTTGTCAACAAACTGTTCTGTAATTGGCACATCTGCACAGTCTGAATGTAACCACTGTTTGCACTTTTCGCACTCTATCCATTCTAGTTTTTGTTCTTTGGGATATAGTGACCTGTTGATGCAAATATATTTTGAGAACACATTTACTACAGTGACTATAACGTTTTTAAAATACAATGTCCATCTTTTACATCACTTTTCCAGGCATTGAGGGGCATATTCACAAGCAATAGCGATAATTATCGCTATTGCTTGGTTAGAGACAAAAAATGTATCACCGGGCGGCGGCGATTTTTATCGCAGATAAACCTTGGTATTATCGCAAATGCGATAAAAAATGGCCGCAATGCATGAATATGGCTTAAAAGTCAGCGATATTCATGCAATACCAAGCTAATTCTCTTAGCCATGTTATCAAACTCCCATTGGATAACATGAACTGCTCCTGGGCAGGTGTTCGCTTTTGGAGATAGTCCTTGCTTTGCACTAATATCTCAAAAAGTTGGTAATAGGAGATAGCGATGTTAGCGACTGTTTCCAGTCGCTAACATCTTGGCACGCCCACTTTGCATGTCATTAGTGATAAATATCACTGACATGCAAAGCGGGGTCCAAGATGGCCGCTATCTCCTATTAGCTGTCGCTAACTTGGTAATAGGGAGATAATTTTATCTCCGCTTTCTTGGCTTTTAAAGCCAAAAAAGCGGAGATAAACCCCCTTGTGAATATGGCCCCTGGTACTTGTTAACATTATCTCCAAATCTCAAAACTCAGAACAACATAAACACAATGGAAATAAAAATTCGAAGCGTGCTTTATTTTTTTTCCAGCTTAGGACGGAAGCTACATATTTATAACATAATTCAAGATCACTATAGATTCTGTTGCATACATTCCCCTGTAAAAAACTATTATTATTTTAGTTGCAGGTTTTTAATTGTGTACACATACAAGTACTAGTCACTGTCACAAACTAACATTTATATAATATATAGCTATATTATTAACAGACGTTACTTAACTTACTTTTTTTTTAAATCAGTACTCTCTTGGTATAGGCAGACCATCTCTTTTGCTGCAATGCATTCTGTGCCATTGATTCCTCGAACTAGGCTCTTTCCTGTCTCTCTGTTTTGGACAACACTTTGCTCTGCTCCTGCAGTCTCTTCTTTTTGCAATAACTGTTAAATCCTTTAACCACTTCCATGCTGATGACGAGCTGAGCTCGTCATGTAACGCGGTTTTTAGAAAACAGCCGCACAGCGCAAAAATAACCGCAGCAGCGATGCGGTTAAAGAGTCATTTTCTTTCTGGATTTCCCTTCTCTTTCTGAAACGCAAGAGCAGCAACATTGTGGTAGGGTCAACAATGCTTTAATTGGAAACTTTTTCAATATTATATGTAACAAGCCATAGTTACAGCTTATTTATCCTATGCAACTAATAACCATTGACAAAGCCAATAGTCCTGACTTATTGTAGGTATGATGTTACTTGTTGTATCACATATCTGGATGCAATGACAGGAACCGCAAAATACAAGTCGGGTATCACATTATGCTAAGCACAGATTTTTAGAGTAAGTGTTTTAAAGCCACGCCCCTAAGCACACTGGCCACGCCCCTTTGAGAGACCCCCCAGTTTTTTCATCCTACTTAAAGCCCTGCTTAAACTGTCTGCTGCCGGAGTGCCAGTGCCACAAACGAAACCAAAAGCCCAGTAGCCAACCAAAAACAACGTACGCCACCAGGGCAAGGCCTCGCCGCCTCGGGCTCTATAGATCGAATCAAAGTCACCCCCTACCGGCAGTGGCCCATCCCCCAGGTGTCGCGCAGTCAGTAGAGTACTACTAAAGTTAAGTGTAACACACAAGTACATAATTAACGCAGGCTGCAGCGACAAAATTAAAAACACAACAGCCCCTATAAATATAATTAGGAGGTTGTTGTGGGTGGTGGCGGGATCGCTTTCACTTACCCGTGTGTTGTAGTTACTGTGACCTGCCCTGACCTCGAAGTTCACTTCTCAAGGCTCCTCGTCAGGCTCCTCGTCTCGACTCAATACCAGGAGGACTGCAGTCAGGGCTCGAGTCGGGGTACCACGCGGGTGGACGGCGTCCCACCACTTATTTTACTGTGTTTTTACCGGGTGGACGCCGTCCCCCCTGCCCAAAAGATGGAACGGGTGCCTGAGTCTGCACCTGCTCGCGAATGAGAGCCTTCTAAATGCACCCAAGCCTCAGACTAATCTCCCCTTCCACCTCACGCCCTCCCCTTGCCAGCATTTCTCAGAGCACAGCCGAGGCGCCAAGGCTTCAAGGAGCTGCGCCGTCAACACGCTGAGCATGTCACTTCCAGGGACACCGACAGATGCCCTTAGTGCCGTCTGTAATAACCGTGTAATCTGAGGAATGGGTCCTGTGTATAGTGTGTTCTTGTGTTTTGAGTGACTGCCACTTACTGCAGTATTATACTTCTACATGTATCTTGTGTGTATTCACGCATTTCAGACGGAGACAGTAAATTTCGTGGCGTCACTTCCTGTTGTGACGTCACTTCCGGTGACACCACCTAACTTGGAGCGTCCCCCCACTTCTTTTTTTAGGACTTGTGCCCTGACTGCAGTACACAGCATGGCAATAGTAATGATAGCACGCACAAGCCAGCCACGACGAAGCAAGCCAAAAGTAAAACTGGGAAATACTGGAATTTGGTGGTCTTTGGACTCCTCGCCCAGACCCCAGCAAACCAATCACATGCAAAACAACAAACTGTTGCTAGGTCTGGTGGAAGAGGCAATGGCCACTGCCACACCCCCACAAAATCAAAGCCGCCCGGACTGTCCCGCCCTCAGCCATTGAAACTAATGGAGGGCCTCCAACTCCTCCCTGGGCCAAAGGAATAACGCCCAAATATAAATGCTATTCTGGCAGTGAGACACAGGCTGCACGCTCCAGTGTGTCGTCACTGCCCTGCTTTATGGCTCCAGGTCGAAGAAATCTTCGCCCAGCCAAAAGCATGTGCAGAACAAAGGCCATCCTCCACCACCCCCTTAAAAAAACAACATTTGAACATGTTTGTTTACCGAGCACAAGCAGCCAGCAAAATGCATTGCTAACTGCTCAGTGTTCCATCATGCATTTTGTTAGTCCCCCACAGTCCCCCACAGGGTGGGAGGGCGACGCCCATCTTGCCCGTGTACACCAGCCGCCCCTGGGTTTGACATGGTAGGGTTGTAACTTACGCCATTAAGGCAAGTTATATGCAGAGTTACTTTGCATGGATTTCTGTTGCTGGATCTAAGATCCAATAAGGCTGTGTGTTTCATGGCATTGCAGGGTTTGAGACACATCGATGGCCGATCCAAGTCAAGTTAAGTCAAGTTAAAATTTGTATAGCGCTCTCCTGACCCAGAGGGTCTCAAGGCGCTTGAGGAGGGGGTGTTCGCTACTTATCAAACAGCCAAGTTTTGAGTTGTTTTCTGAAGGAGAGTTGTTTCTGTGTGAGGCGGAGGTGGGTGGGGAGAGAATTCCAGGTTTTGGCCGCTAAGTAGGAGAAAGATCCTTCCTCCCATGGTAGTTCTTCAGAAGTGTGGAATCGCGGCGAGGGCTTGATTGGAAGATCGGAGTTGGTGGGTGGGGGTGTAGAAGGTCAGGCGCGAGTTGAGGTATTTAGGTCCTAGGTCGTGGAGAGCCTTGTGTGCGTGGCTGAGGAGACGGAACGTTATTCTCTTGTTTACGGGGAGCCAGTGGAGGTCTCTCAGGTGACCGGATATGTGCTTGTGGCGGGGTATGTTTAGGATGAGTCGGGCGGAGGCGTTCTGAATGCGTTGGAATTTTTTACTGTAATTTGGCTGTGGTTCCGGCGTAGAGGGTGTTTCCGTAGTCCAGTCGGCTTGTGACAAGTGCTTGGGTGACTGTCTTTCTTGTTTCGGTGGGGATCCAAAGGAAGATCTTTTTGAGCATACGTAATATGTTAAAGCATGATGATGAGACGGCATTGACTTGTCTGGTCATCGAGAGGGAGGAGTCTAGAATTAATCCCATGTCGCGAGCATGGTCCGTTGCTTTGGGTGCGCTGCCCAGTGTCGGTGGCCACCATGAGTTGTCCCATGCGGAGGGGGGTGATCCTAGGATGAGGACTTCCGTCTTGTCAGAATTCAGTTTCAATCGGCTGTTCTTCATCCATTCGGCTACGTCTTTAATCCCTTCGTGTAGGTTGGTTTTGGCGACGTTTGGGTCTTTGGTGAGGGAGAGGATCAGCTGTGTGTCGTCAGCGTAGGAGATGATGTTGAGGTTGTGTTGGCGTGAGATGGATGTGAGGGGGCTCATGTAGACGTTGGAGAGGGTGGGGCTGAGCGATGATCCTTGTGGTACGCCGCAGATGACTTCGGTGGCCTCTGACCTGAAAGGGGGGAGGCGGACTCTTTGGGTTCTTCCGGCGAGGAAAGAGATGATCCAATCCAATGCTTTTCCTTGTATCCCGGCGTTACTGAGACGTTGTACTAGGGTGCTATGACAGACCGTGTCAAACGCTGCAGAGAGGTCCAGGAGGATGAGGGCAGCTGTTTCCCCGTTGTCGAGTAGTGTTCTGATGTCGTCTGTGGCTGCGATGAGGGCCGTCTCGGTGCTGTGTTTGGCTCGGAAGCCAGACTGAGAGGGGTCGAGGGAGCCGTTGGACTCGAGGAAGGCGGCGAGCTGACTGTTGACGGTCTTCTCTATGACTTTGGCAGGGAAAGAGAGGAGCGAGATGGTGCGGTAGTTCTTAAGTTCAGTGGGGTCTGCTGTAGGTTTCTTTAGTAGGGCACTGAGTTCGGCATGTTTCCAGCTTTCCTGGAAGGTGGCGGTGTTGAGGGAGCAGTTGATGATATCCCTGAGATGGGGTGCTATGATGGAGTCAGCCTTGTTGAAGATGTGGTGGGGGCATGGGTCGGTTGGTGATCCGGAGTGTATGGAGTTCATCAAGCGGATGGTGTCTTCGGTGCTGATCGGGTTCCAGGTGCAAAGGGTGGTGGTGGGGGGCTTCAGTTCGGTATTAAGGGGGGTGGACTGGTCGCCGAAGATGTTATGTATGTCAGCGATTTTGCTGTGGAAGAATGATGCTTGTGAGTCGCAGAGGTCTTGAGAGGGAGTGATGTCGCTGGAGACGGCGCTGGGATTGGTAAACTCTTTGACGATGCTGAAGAGTTCCTTGCTGTTGTGGGCGTTGTTGTCGATTCGATCCTGGAATGCTGATTTCTTGGAGGATCGGATCAGCTGGTGGTCTTTGCGGGTGGCGTCCTTGAGGGCGGTCATGTTGTCTGTGGTTGGGTTTTTTCGCCACGTTTTCTCAAAGGGTGCGGCAGTTCTTTTTGGAGTTCTTGAGGTCGTCATTGAACAAGGAGGCTTTTTTGCTACCTTTGTTGTTGTGATGGTTTTTCAGGGGTGCTAATTCGTCAGCGCAGTGGGTGATCCATTGTGCGAGATTGACGGCTGCTTGATTTGGGTCCGATGATTTGGCGGGAGGGTTTTGGTTTAGCGATGTGGTGAGTTGGTCGGTGGTAATTATGTTCCAGTTTCTGCGGGGGACTTGTTGTGGGTGGTGGTGGGTCGTGGTCTTTCTAAAGTTGAAGTGGACGCAGCTGTGGTCTGTCCAGTGGAGTCCTGTGGCGTGGTTGAAGGAAACGTGCTTGCTGGAGGAGACGATTGGGTCCAGCGTGTGTCCAGCGTGGTGGGTGGGGGTGTTTACCAGTTGTTTGAGTCCGAGATTAGCGAGGTTGTCCAGAAGGGTGGTGGTGTTGTTGTCGTTGTTCTTCTACAGGTGGAAGTTGAGGTCCCCTAGGAGAATGTAGTCCTCGGAGGGGAGGGCGTGTGGGCTGATAAAGTCGGTGATGTCTTCGCTGAATTGTGTGCGGGGTCCTGGTGGTCTGTAGATGAGGGTGCCTCTAAGTGTGGTCTTGGGGTCGGTGTGTATCTGAAAGTGAAGGTGTTCGGCAGCTGTGAGGGTGTCGTCGGAGCTGGTCGTGATGCGGATGGTGTTCTTGTGAACGATGGCGATACCTCCTCCTGTTTGGTTGATGCGGTCCTTTCGGATGATCTTGTATCCGTCCGGGATGGCTACAGAGATGTCGGGCGCTGATGAGGCGTTCATCCAGGTTTCTGTAAGAAAGGCAACGTCCGGTGGTGTGGTGTTGAGTAGGTACCATAGTTCAATGGCGTGTTTGGGGACCGAGCGCGTGTTGAGCAGGATCCACTTTAGGTGGTTGTTGTTTGGGCTCTGTTTGGCGGTAGTGGTTGCAGTGTGGGTCCTGATGCAGCAGAACTTGCAGGATTGGCAGGTGAAGGGTCCATGGGTGCGTCCTGGGGCGGCTCGGTGGCAGTCGGGTAGTCGGCCGGTGTTAAGTGCAGAGAGGGTTGCGACATCGTACGTTAGGCGGGTGGAGTGGTTTTTGCGGGGGCCAGGGGGTCTTCCGCTAGGCGCGGTCAAGGCGCGGATGGACGTAGACGGGCTTACCTTTGGCGCGCCTTCGGCGCGCTTAGGGCACGCCCGCTGCGCGTAAATGCATCTGTCATAAGTAGATAGTGGCGAGGGCGTAGCGAGGGAGGAGCAGCTGGGAGGCGGGAGGCGGGAGCGGGGTGGCGAGTGGGGAGGGGATCGTACGGCGATGCTGTATATAATAAGACAGGTGCTAATTTCGAGCTACATGCAATGGCAGCGGGGCCAGAGCCTTCAACGACTCCAGGATACTGACACAGTCTAAAGAGATATTTTTTGTTCACAAACCCAGGTTTTCCTCCAGGCGGATAGCAGCACTCTCTGACCCGCTTCATTACACCACTACCCCATGCCAGCCATGAAGCTGTGGGGGACCAGCCGACCTCCACCTCATCGTAATGGATTGCTTAGTCAGGAGTAGAGGCAAGTCTATAAACCGAAGTTGTTCTTTCTGCGCCATATGGAGCCGCATCAATCCCAAAAGGAATACTGCAGGAGTACGCGGAATGGGGACACCAACCATAGCTGATATCAGTGATAACAATTCTAACCAGTAAGACATAATCACGGTGCATTGACATAACATACATAGCAGGTTAGCATCTTATATTTTACATCTAGGACAGCAGTGCTGTGTGGCTGGGAAGATACGCTGCAGAAGGTGCAGGGTAAGATATGTCCTCTGCAAAAAAATGTATTGAATGAAGTTGAATTTGGCATTCCGTTGGATTCTCAAAGGGTATGCCAAGGACCTGCTCCAGTCCCCATACATCATGTCTGTACCCAAGTCTTCGGTGCATTTGTTGCTTAAAACATTCTGTGAAATTCTAGTTTGGTTAGTTATGCCTCTGTAAAGCCAGTTGGTGAGGTGTCGGCCATTCACTATCAGGTAGGTTATGAAGACCATTTCATGGTGGGAAGGTTTCTCCCTGTGGGGGGACGAATGTTTCTTTACATATTGCAGAAGTGTGGCATGTAGTAAATCTAATGCATCCGTGACTCCTTTGCTCCAGACAAAATTGTCGTGTTCCATAAATGTGCTGTTGTGAAATAGGTCTCCCACTCTAGCTAAACCGCCTTCAGCCCAGGGGAGCAGTCTCAGTTTAGTGAGGAGGCCATTTGGGGTCAGGATCCCAAGTAGTGGTATGGCGTCAGAGTAAGGGAGGCAGCCACGTGTGTAGTGTGTGGATTATTTATAATAAATGAGAGCTGTGCGTAAAAGCAGCGAGCATCGGTCGGAATCTTAGCCTCTGGTAGGATCAGAGTATGAACCCATCCGCGATCCACATCGGCAGGTGAATAATTTAATTTAATGTAAGTTACGCCCTGACAGCCAATCTGAGAGCCACTGTAACCTAGTCCCCTTTATCAGTGTCCAGTTGCAGCTTATTCAGTCCTACTCTGCGGTGGCCACTTCCCCAAATCAAAAAAGAAAGAGTGATGTTCATAGTTAAGCAGCAGGGTCGGGATCACAACCGGCAAATTGGTTAAGAAATACAGTAGCAAGGGGAGGGCTACCATTTTCGAAATTGCCACTCGGCACATCTATGATAGCAGTAGGGAGGACCAGAAGGTTACATGTGAGTGTAGCGAGCGCATAGCCTTACCTAGGTTAACGTCAATGAGGTTTGGTGTTGAGCGATAAATCTGTATACCCAGATATTTTAAAGTATGTGCTGCGACTTTTAAAGAATGAGGGCCAAACTGAACCGTCTCTGGGCAATCCCCTTGCCGGGAAAAAAGGCATAATACATACTGACATTAATTCTGATGCCCGAAAGCAACGCAAAAGCATAAAAAATGCCTGTGGCCAGTGATAGAGAGGTGAGGTCTTAAGCATACAGAATGATGTCATCCGTGTATGCGGAGATAATGTGTGTTGTTTGGCCGATACGTATGGCCGGTTGTACAGCCGATAACCGTACCCTAAGGGCTAAGGCTCCAGGGCCAGCACAAACAACAGAGGAGACAGTGTGCAACCCTGCCGTGTGCCTTTTCAAACCAGGTACTCCTCCGAGATATGTCACCCTGTACGGGCCCTTGCCCTGGGGTCCTTGTACAGGAGCCTGACCCACATTAAATAACCCGGCGGGATGCCAAATAGTTCAAGTGCAGGGAATATGTAGTCCAATATGAGCATATTGAATGCCTGTCTCAGATCCAAGGTGATACAACCTGCGTGGGCTCTCTCCTTGGGGGTTGCAGTCATAACATGGTAAAACCTGCTGATGTTAAGTGAAGTGCACTGCACTGGTACAAACCCACATTGATCTGGTTGGATTAGGTTGTGTAAATATGGAAGTAGGCAGCCAGCCAGTACTTTACTGAATAGATTGTAGTCTGTAGTGATTAGAGATAGTTGGGGGGAACTCTGAAAGATACATTGCCTGGCGTGCTGGTTTGGAGAGAGACATTAAGAGTGCCTGTCTCATGGTGGGTGGCAATGACCCTGAGAACAGCGCAGCATTACACAGTTTCTCTAGTTGTGGCACAAGAGTATCCGCAAACGTGGCATTGAATTCGGACGGGAGGCCGTCCAGACCTGGGTCCTTGTTTTGAGGGAGGCTCCTGATGGCTGCCTTGATTTCAGACCTTGTGATAGTGCCAGATAGAGCGTCTTGCGCTGTTTTTTCAAATTGTGGGAACTGTGCGCCTGTTCAAAATGGCATCAAGGGGTCTTCCACCAATGGTGGGGGGGGGGAACTGTTACAAGTCTTGGCAATATTCACAAAATGCTGCATTTATATCCCATTGTATATTCAGGGTATCCCCAGCGCTAGTGGTTATCTCATGGATCAGGGGATGTGGGGGGTAATCTCTGAGAATACGTGCTAATAGCGGGCCAGCCTTATCAGCATCAGGCGGAGGACTGGCTGGAAACCTTCACCAATGTGCGGGCCTCGGGACATGGCCACAACAACAAGGCTACCGAAAATGAAAGGCCCTTTTTGCAACTGGTGGAGAAAGTAACGTTATACGAGAATAATGACACCGCCTTTGCCACTTGTGGGTCCACGCTCGGAGCTGATCCTGAGCTGACAGCAAGACACCATGCAGGCAGTTGCAGAGATCAGGGGTTCCCCGATGAAGAGAATGCATCTAAATTCAGCCAATGAGACATGTCTAGTGATGACGAACAGATATATGGCCTACAGAATTCGCAGGATTCAGTAGGAAAAGTGGATGTCAACCAGCAGACGGCGTACTTGATTGCATAAACGCTGCAAGCTCCTGTATTTGTATGGACTATAAATTGAGGTATTGGGGTGTATTTGTGGGGGAATGCTGTTGCTAGACGCGTAGACACCTGGGATGCATGCTGTTACTAATCCACAGTATTTTCTCAATACTGTGTTGAACACTGAAATACATGAGGGAACCGGTACGACTGAAACGTATATTTTATTGCTGATTTGTGAAATATTGCTGAGTTAACATATGAAGTTTGCCCCAACGATATTGTATGTTGCCTGCGCATGGGGAGCCCCTGAGACTCTAGAAACGAGGACTGTACTCTAAAGTATAGCAGTTTGCAGCGCACCACCCAGGATTGTTTTGAATGTTATCTCAGATTGGGAGTTTGGAGGATTGCTGGTTACATTATCGGATTTTTGGAATTATTAAAGCATATATCTTTTTGTGAGACGTCAACTGTTAAGAGTAGATTCATACAGTGTACCATGCTGCGAGTCAGCGAGCAAAGAGGGGTATGTAATGATGAGCTGTGTTTAATTAACACAGCTGTTGGGCTGCCACGTACACAATTTCACCTGAATGCGTTGGAGGGTTAATGTCTTCAGTTAAGATTGGTACATGGGGAAAAGCTTCGCGAGCATCCGAGATGGCCGCGTGAGCTAAGAGCTCCCGAGACCCTCGCTGCCTCCTACATATATACTGAAACGAATCCGGATTATTCGGATGGAATATTGAAGTGCAGACCCGGCAGAGGCACTAGCTGCTTTCCAAAATCGATTTGGACATTGGGAAAATGAATTACACCGATCGCAACTTTCTGGCCCACAGGGGTGGAAGGGCATGGAGCTCAAGTGGCACCAATACCCAGGCAGTAGTTGAAGAACAATGGCTAGCTGCAGTGGGATCGATGCCCCTGGTCAACTTTCGGTTTCGTTTTTGAGACCTCACTGGTGAGCGAGGGTGTTATCGACAGATTGATCATCGGCCTCCGCTGGGCGCTTCACTCTGCAGTGTATCTACCGCAAGTACTTGGTGCGGACCGGGAGAAACCATTTCTCAACCTGAACATTTGAATTCTAGTGGGCTACGAAGTGTGGATATTGACACCAGGTCGCACAGGGCCTTCCGGGGCACAGAACCCAATATGGCGGGCAAGCAAGATGGAGACCGGCGGAAGACCAAGATCACCGGCAGGGGCAGTGTGACGCAGGCGGATAGTATCGAACGATTCACCCAGCCGAGGGGATCACCCGGTACCATCCCTAAAACTACCGGAGGGGCGAATGTGACTTTTGAAGACCCAGAGGAATTGAGCCTCCAAGTCGTCATGGGCGCCATTGCTGGCATGAAAACTTCAATCGGACAACAATACAAGGCTCTGGCTTTAAAGTTGGATACCGTGGCTGTGAATGTCACCTTAATCAGGGCGGACCTCTACAAAACGAACGAGAAGGTAAAATCCCTAGATTTGGCCACAGCCAGTCTCACTACCGACGTTTCTGACTTGCAAACGGAGGTCCGTAATTTGCAAACTGCCAACGAACAGTTTGCCCGCCGATTGGAGGATTCCGAAAGGCGTGCAAGGCGGAATAACATACGCATTATTGATATTCCTGAAAAATCAGAAGAAACCGCAACAGATCTTTTTGTGGAAGATCTGGCCCTCAATCATCTTGCCCCCAAAGGCTTGAGTAAATTCTTCGCGGTGGAACGGGCGCACAGAGTGCCGGGCGGGAGGCCGAAGCCGGGTGCCCCACCAAGTCCTATTATCGCTAGGATTTTCAACTTCCGCGATAGATAGGCTATTTTGCAGGCCTCGAGAGTGGGTGGACCCGTCAAGTTTGAGAATACTACAGTGAGCTTCTACCCGGACGTCACTCAATCTGTCCAAAAACAACGATTGGCCTTTCAAGGAGTAAAAAGGCGGATGCGAGACATGGATTTGAAGTACGCTATGCTCTTCCCTGCACGGTTGCGGGTCGAATATGAGGACAAGGCCTTTTTCTTTGACCGCCCAGATGTGGTTAGTGACTGGCTTGACACTCTGCCCGTGAGAAGAGATCCGGCAGACCGCTCTGGGGGTACGGAAGACGGCGGATCGGCGCAAGAATAAGGAATATTGACTAGGTTCACTGAACTATTGTATAGTGTACTGCTGGGGGTCGCATATCGTATGTATAAATATGTTTTGCTGCTTCTACGAGGTGGCGGGAGGGACAGGGACTCATCCTCCTCTGGGGTTTCTTTTTGTAGACTAGTTAGTGAATGGGGCGACAGGCACACTGCAAGTTGGGGTGGCTGATGGGTCAGACGCAGAATGCAGGGAGGGGGGTAGATGCTTGGTTTTCTGGTTGGGGGGCGGGGGTTGGGTGTTGGGGTTTGATTTGGTTTAACACAAGGTGCCGTATCGTTTGCTTATTGTCCGCTGGTGATGCGTCTCTCTCTGGGATGGGGTGGTGGTCACTATTGGGATGGGGGATAGGGGGTTGAGACTAATGTCATGGAATGTCAATGGTCTCGGGGACAGAATTAAAAGAGGGGTGGTTCTCCAACTACTCAAGAGAATGTCACCAGATGTGGTCCTGCTACAAGAGACACACCTTATAGAAAATTCCTGCTCATCCATGAGCAGACGAGGTTATCGTCTTGTCGCTCATTCGGGCTTCACCTCCGGGTCTCGGGGTGGGGGTAATGATCAGAGCCTCCCTCCCCTTGGAAATTGACGAGGTGATTTATGATGACAGGGGACGTTATGCAGTAATAGTGGGCAGATGGGAGGTAAAGACCATACTTCTAATGTCTGTTTATGTCCCACCTGGTCTGCAATAGTCCACATTTGAAGATATCGGTAAAGTATTTCTGAATCTCCCGGAAGGATTCCTGATAGTGGGTGGTGACTTTATTTTGGTTGTTTGTGGGAGGGAAGATCGTTATCCACCTAGGGACCTGCCGGGATCAAAGGCTTGGCTGAGTAGGCTTATGGACACTTTGGGATTAGTAGATTGTCGGCGCTTGCTACACCCTGGGCAGACACAATACACCTTCCACTCCGGGGCACATGGCAGCCTCTCTAGGCTTGATTATGTACTGATGCCAGCGGCGCAGGCCATGATGGTTAAGGAGGTTAGACATCTGCCTCGTGGCATTTCAGATCACTACCCGCTACTCATGGTGTTGGATACTGGTGTTGGAGCAGAAGGGAGGTTAGCTCCCATAAACCCATGGTACCTCCGCAACCCTAGGACCCGTGCAGCATTGGTTAAGTCTATAGAGCACTATTTACTTGAAAACTTGGGGTCAGTGTCTTCTGCTGTTTCACTTTGGGAGGCTTTCAAAACAGTTATCCGTGGGCAGGCTTTGTCGTTGATTTCCTGTGCCAAGAGGAGTAAACATGAAGAAGTAATCCGACTTGAATCCGAAATAGACGAGTTGGAAGAAGATTTGGAACATGATGTTACTCAGGAGAAATTTCATGCTCTTAGTCTCAAACAGAGTGATTATAAAGCACTGGTCACTGACGCTGCCAGATCCATGAGTAGAGAGCAGCAGGGGCGTTTGTATGATGTTGGGGATAAGGCAGGTAAATTGATTGCATGGCTGGACAAGAAGGAGAGAGCGAGTCGGGTGGTTCCGGTGATTGAAAGTCAGAGTGGTATGAGAGTTACTGACCCAGTGGAAATAGTGGAACGCTTCGCAGAATATTTTCAGGGGGTTTATTCTCCCGTATCGGACAGACCCGAAGAGGACTCGCATTTGCCGCTCATTTGCTTAAACTCTACTTGCCAACAAGGAGGATACCTGAACGCTGAACTCGGAGGGCGCTTTGCAACACCTAATCTGCACAGGAAAGGTCGCGCCGCTGGTGGGAGCTTCTCCGCAATCGGCGGACAGCCTGCACGCTCCCAGCGTGCACTAGACCTTGAGGCTACCTGTTGGCTCCACCGGGGGACTGCGAGGACCAGCAGCCTCTACACCTAACAGCTGGTGCCTCTTCCCCCGGCGGCCACGCCCCCCCATTTGCCTATTTACTTTTCGCGACACCCGCTTCGCGGGTGCCGCTCATTTGCTTAAACTCTAGTTGCCAACAAGGAGGATACCTGAACGCTGAACTCGGAGGGCGCTTTGCAACACCTAATCTGCACAGGAAAGGTCGTGCCGCTGGTGGGAGCTTCTCCGCAATCGGCGGACAGCCTGCATGCTCCCAGCGTGCACTAGACCTTGAGGCTACCTGTTGGCTCCACCGGGGGACTGCGAGGACCAGCAGCCTCTACACCTAACAGCTGGTGCCTCTTCCCCCGGCGGCCACGCCCCCTAACTAGCTCACCATAAATTGAACAGACCCAAACGCACCGCGGGACGAGCGCGGGGCGAAGCCCGGGCCAAGCCCGGGCCAAGCCCGGGCCAAGGGCGGGCCCGTTTAAGCCCGTTCAAGACCGGGCAGGACTGGACTGGGCCACCCTATTTTCAGTTTGCTTTTATATTTTGCCACTGACAAAACATCTATTTAGGTCCCGCCAGTTTTTGCTATTTGGCCTTAGAAGTTTCATTGTACCTTACTACTGTTACGATCCTTATGGTACAATGTGTCCGAGAACCACCAGGAATACTGTTAAAAAGCAGGCTCAATCTGCAGCTGAGGTCATTGGGCCAATAGACCAATTTATAACGAAAGCTAACGATGCCATTGAGCAGGGTATCATTCTATTGGACCGGAGGATCTCACAGGACCTGATGATTGACAGACGCTCTTCAATGGGCTTACTGGCCACTGCAAAAACCCCCCTTCGTCCTGTTGATCTGCCCCCTCCAGTGACAGCACATGCAGAAATGCACACCGTCCCCCGCACAGTGGACCTATCTGCATCCCTAGATCTTTCCGAATCCCATTTCTCTCTTGAAAAATCTCCAGTTATTTTTGTTACCCAACCAGATAATCCGCCCTCCTCCCCAATAGCCAGGGGTATACGAGAAGGAGCAATTCCCAAAAAATTGAAGAAGAAGGCAACTACTAAGTCCCACCACTCCACCATTCCTTCTTCTACAACTATCCTTGCAACTCCTTCTGTCTCTGATCCTCCCCCGCAAATCTTTAACCCTTCAACCCCCCACCATTCTCCTTCACTGTCAAGTGCACAAGCAGTGGATCCTATCTCTGTTAACCCGAATATCAGCTGTACTAGCTCCAGTAGCTATGACAGTGGAGGAGACATGGAAAATGGTAACCTTACAACTAACACATGTAGCAACGATAGCTTACTGCTTACCAGAATTGGAGATTTATTTAAATCCCACTTGGAACCAATTGAAAAGGCTCTACACTTGGTTCAGTCCCAACTAACTCAACTGTCTCTAGGACTAAACCAAAGTAAGGGAAACAAGAAGGATTCCAACTTGGCGCAAGGTAGGCCCACTACTTTAAACGTAAAAACATCAAAGCCTGTAACCTCTGCGCAGAATCCCAACACCAACAAACAAAAAGCCCCAGAGAAGCCTACTCAAAAACATTCTTTAGCACCTACAAACAAGCCGCAACCACCTCCCAAATCCACTAATCCCTTACCGTCACATTCTGCAACCAATCCCAACCCAACATCATCTACCCATTTAAATCCTCTTTCTTCCCTTTCTACCACCGCAGTCCCCACTCCTGCCCCCACCCATCCCAAAAACTCTACTGGATTCAATACCATTCCGAAAAACCATAAGAGAAGGACTCCCCCTATTCATCTCCCACCCGAGGCTTCTCCATATGTAGTAATAATGACTGGTGTTCCGGAACTCTCCCCAAACCAAGACGAACCGGTATGGTCTTTAAAAAACAAAGTAATATACTGGTTGTCCAGCAACAGACCTCTTCCAATCTTTATGGACAACAGAGTTACTACAGTGCGCAGAGTGCCTTGGCTAGGCAACGAACCGAAAAACATCCAGGGCGACTGCGTTATAGTAAACTTTGCAGATCCCAATACAGTCGAGCATATCTGCTCCTGGGGTGATCATACCTCTACTGAAGGGATAGCCACTGACAATCTGTCGTACTTCTATCCCCCGACTACACGACGTAACGCTGGTCCTCCGTGGTCCTGGACGAGGGTAGGGAACTGGGGTGGGATTAGAGATCGAGACCAGTGGTCTGGGTACGGTTTTAGCAATCCACCACCAGGCCACTTTAACAACTTTAACAACTGGAGAGGCCCACCATTATCCAATAGATATGACTGTTTGGATATGGTGGACTGACCACCAACTCTACCCATCTCAGACAGTGGCCCCAACAATGTTCCGCCCAACCCCAAACACTCCTGTAAGAGCACTCGGACGGTCGGCTCTATTTTGCCACCCCTGTCTGGTACCCAGCCCAAGTATTGTCCTCCCCAGCAACCCTTGACCCAACAGCCGTCAACTTCTACTCACCAGGATTTGTGTCACACTTTGTCAGCTACCCCAGTTAACTCACCTCTGAGCCAACAACCTATTATTCTTCAACTCAGTGATCCAAAACCTACCCTCTCCCTTTCCGTCCCAACCACTCAGTCCTTGTCCCAACCCCCACACTCCTCTGCTGAACCTCAGTTTTCAAACCCTATTTTTTCATCAACCCAGGATCTTCCAGTCATATACTGGAACGTAGCTGGCCTTAGATCCAAAATCCATCTCCAGTCCTGGCTAGAAGTGACCAATAAATATAAGCTAATCTGCCTTCAAGAAACCTGGGCAATTGATCCTATTCACATCCAGGGCTTCAAAACATTCCATCTTCCGGCCATACCGTCCACTCATGGAAGACCCAAGGGTGGCTTAGCCATTTACATTTCCAACTTAATTCCTTTTACGACCACGGAAGTCCCGTTAGTCTTTCCAATCTTTCAAATTCTCAAATTAGTTCCAGACAATAGTTCTTGTTATTATTTCATCAATATGTACAATAATTCCACGCCTGGTGACTGTGTAAAATCTTTGTTGGAAATCACTTTATATTTACAAGATCAGAAAGCCAAGAACCAACAGCTACAATGCCATGTTGTGTGGGGTGGGGATTTCAATGTTTATTTGTGTAACAACTATAACAAAGGTATTTGTGGGCTCCAAGACGAGCACGACGCCCCCCGGGCCCACTTCGCCCACAGTAGTGTTGGTGACGCTTTAAATAACTGTATTTTTGCTCTAGAACTTGAATTCGCGAACATTTTAGTGAGTCCTGCTGTTGAGTTCAAGACGACTTTTCACGGTAGAGGATTTAGCACAATTATTGATTTGATCTTATGTTCCCAATCTTTAAACAACCGATTGAAACACTTTACAACTGGTACCGATCCCTCAAGCGATCACTACTCAAACAGCACCACTATAGTATTAAATACCCCATCCTCAGCCTGTCCAAAAACAAGCCTCTTAACGCAGCATTCCCTGGAGATGAGTAAAATTAATGGCTATACTCTCAAATAGTCGATGATCAATCCCTCAGAGGCCACTAGCAAGATCATCCAAAAAACCCTTCCCTTAATCTATCACTGTTTGGAGATGTCATCATCCCCTCAGCTGATCCTCTCTAGCTTCGTTAAAATCTTAGAAGCCATCAGACAAGAGCTTACTCGCCAACATAAGACTCACGATAACGATAAGGATTCCAGTGGGTGGTTTGATTCCCATTGCCGTAAAGCCCAGCGTGCACTAAAAAACGCTCTACACAATCAAGTCAGGGACCAGCCCCTAATTGCGTCTTTAAGAAAAAACTATAAGATGGCACAAAAATCCCGTAAACGGGAAATAAAAAATAATCTCTGGGCCCAACTACACCAGAGCACACTAAGCAAGGACTGTACCCTGTTTTGGAGAACAGTTAAGGCCCCTTTCCTAGCTGATGCAACTGCTGTACGGCATCTTGACGTGGCAGTACCCGCTGATAAATGGGTAGCACACTACTCGCAGATCTTCGGGGACCCCACCTTGACAACTGAGGCTCCTAGACTAGAGGCCGCAGCTGTCACTAGTAACAATATCTACCCTATTGACCTCCACTTCGATCTAGTGGAGGTGACCGCGGCGCTGACCTCCTCAAAGATCGGTAAAGTGCCCGGTCCTGATGGGGTCCCCTTAGACATCTTTGTTAGCAACATAGACCTATGGTCCCCAATTGTTACGCAGGTCATGTCCGCAGTGACTCAGATCGGCCTTATTGATTCTTGGTCCACTTCTGTGCTCCTACCCATATTTAAAAAGGGAGAACGGGACAACCCAGCCTGCTACAGGCCCATCTCCCTCTTGGATTCTCTGGGCAAGGTCGCCGGCAGATTAATTCTGGAGCGACTACGGGACTGGGCCACAGAGAATAAGATCTTAACCGACTTACAGTTTGGTTTCCAGGAGGGTCTGGGCACTGTAGAACAGGCCTTAAACCTGACTCTGCTTATGGGTAAATACGCCTGGGCCAAAGGCGGTAATCTTTACCTAGTCTATGTGGACTTGAGTTCTGCATTCGACTGCGTAATTCATTCCAAGCTATGGGCGATCTTGAGTAATCTGGGCATAGATCTTGCACTGCTGAATTTCCTCCGAGAGTTATACTCGGATGCAAAAGCTTGTGTGAGATACGGCATCAAAGGGGAGCTTTCTGAATCCTTTAACATTGCAAAAGGCGTTAGGCAAGGATGCGTCCTTGCTCCATTCTTATTTAACATCTACACTAATGGACTGGAGCAAGCGATGCTAGTTGATAGTAAAGATCTCCCCTGCATAAACACCCGCCCAATCCCTGCATTATTATATGCAGACGATTCTGTCATCCTAGCAAGGACACCTAACCAACTACAGATTCAACTAGATAAATACTGCCAATTCATGCTTTCTCTTGGACTTAAAGTTAATAAGTCCAAGACTTTTGTTATGAATATTGGCAAGAAAGCCCAAAAATGCAAATCTCCTTTTATTGAGAAGACCAGGTTAGAAACTGCTAACACCTACCCTTATGTAGGTATTCTCATTGATAAGCATCTGTCCTGGAAACCTGCCATTTCCAGCAAGAAATTGCAGTTTCAACGCACAACATCGGCGTTGACTTCATTCTCAAGGAAACTGGGCAAGCCCGCCCCTGCTGTGATTTTGAAGATCTACCAAGCTAAATGCATGAGCGTGGCCACGTACGGGGCTGGTGTATGGGGCTATACGCCCGCAGATGAGCTTCAAATTATCGAAAATGACTTTTTGAAATATATATTAGTCCTTCCCCGAAGTGCTCCTACTTACGGCACCCATATGGAGCTCGGCTGGGAGTATCTAACTGACATCATTAGGTACCAGCCGATTCTCCTATGGCATCGTATATGGACTCAGGAGCAATGTCATCTTACTAGGTCACTAATATCTGACTGTCTCACACTGACCTATTTGAAAAAGATTCCCTGGCTGTTATATGTTTTTAAATTTTTGAATGATCTGAATTGCCCTGCATATTTCACTGACCCTGAATCTCTATTGGCTATACCTAGAAAAACTTTGAAAAAACTATGTGTCGCCCATTTAAGCGATTTTCGTTTGTGTTCAGAACTTGGTAAAAAGTCAAATGTTCATTTAACGATGATTCAATCCTCCTATGGCATTCTACCTTATCTGTCTTTTTTTTTTGTCTAATTATGAGAGATATGTTTTAACCAGATTTCGGTTTGATGTATTTTATCGCCTTGTCTCACTGCCTGTGCCCTCTGATTGGTCACGTGAAATAGCTAACTGTCCATGTGATGGTCATACTCGCCAGTCAACCCTGCATGTAACCTTCTTCTGCAGTCTTTATGAGACCCCGCGGAAACGTTGGCTGGTCCCACTTCTCCGGCACTTAGGATTGAGAAGATGCAGACCGGCTCTTTTGGCACTTCAATACTTAGACACCCCGTATGTTGCCAAAACTGTAGCCTGCTACCTCAAAGCCTGCTTGAAAATCCATTCCCAATTATTGACCACTGCTCCTTAAGACTTCATTTCCGCGCAAATGACTACTGTGATAATATATTTGTGCATAGAGTGTCAGTGTTTAGTTGAACTTGAACGATTTCTTATTGTTTTGAAGCAATAGCGCTCCGCTTTCTTTAGTAATTAATGAGCAAATGGAATTTTTTATACTGTTGTAAATATTCGTTTTTAAATGCACTTTTTATGATTGTAAATTCAATCGAAATAAAGTTACTTTTGACTGACTCGCACTTGTTGTTGCGAGACATAGCTTTACCCCGCCTAGCTGACGAAGACAGGGAATTGATCGATGCTGTACTGACTGCTGATGAGATTGCGCTGGCGATCCATTCAGTGCGTTCAGTCAAAGCGATGGGACCAAACGGGCTCCCTATTGAACTGTACAAACTAAGACCCGACAAGATAGCGCCATAACGCCGGGCTATGTTTCTTGAATCGCATGATGCGGGCCTCCTCCCCCGTGATCAAAGGCTCGCAACCATTGCAGTTATCCACAAAGAGGGAAAGCCGCGAGAACATTGTACATCCTATAGGCCCATTTCACTTTTGAACGCCGAGCCTAAGATTCTGGCTAAGGTTCTGGCGAATCGCCTGATAACAGTCATTGGTGATTTAGTCCATCCTGATGAGTCCGGCTTTATTCCACATCGCAATACCACACTGAACCTGCGGCGTCTCCATGGAGTCCTCGCGAGAGTGGCGTCCATACGTGAGCCGGCCATCTTGGCATCCCTGGATGCAATGATGGCCTTCGATACGGTGGAGTGGCCATACCTTTGGGCCGCGCTGGCAAAGTTTAGTTTCGGCCTGGGATTTATCAGATGGGTAAAACTGTTATACAAGGAGCCGCTGGCCCAGGTAGTGGTGAATGGCAAAGTCTCTGGCCCCCTTGTACTGGGGAGAGGCACGCGACAGGGATGCCCGTTGTCCCCTCTCCTCTTTGCTCTGGCCTTGGAACCGCTCGCTGCCTGCCTGCGTTGGCAGCCCTCGATGAGTGGTATCAGCTGGACCCTGGAGTTTGAGGATCGCATTTCGCTCTAAGCTGACAACATCCTTTTATATCTTTGTAAATCACCCCCTAGCAGTGTCTGGGAGAACTATGGCCTCCTTAGTCATAGTGCATGTGAGGCATTGATGATGCCATGCTGTGTGGCATGTGGATAGGGGGGACAGGTTTGCTATGAAAGAAATCACTTATTTAGTGGAATGAGAATTTGGGGATGATTGTGTAAGAATTGGAAATGCATGGGGCTAGTGGCAGACTGTATGAAAGGAAGGGCTATTTGTATTTAAAGAATGTAAATCGAGAGAAGATTTCTGGTATCTACAGTCCAAAGACAATAGAAATAGAGGAAGGGTTGACATCCTTATTCTATGACATAGATGCCTTTGGCTGGGGTACTTTCAGCAGAGTAGGTGGCACACTGTGAATGTGCAGTGGCTCTGAGTGAGTTTTGACCAGGGTTCAAACCCCAGCTGGTGAATATCGTTTTTTTTATTTTTTTTATTTTATTTCTAAATTCCACAAATGAAAGCTGTGCCTTTGTAAATGACCCCCTAGCAGTATCTGGGAGAACTATGGCCTCCTTACTCATAGTGCATGTCAGGCATTGATAATGGCATGCTGTGTGGCACGTGGATAGGGGGGACAGGTTTGCTATGAAAGAAATCACTTATTTAGTGGAATGAGAATTTGGGGATGATTGTGTAAGAATTGGAAATGCGTGGGGCTAGTGGCAGACTGTATGAAAGGAAGGGCTATTTGTATTTAAAGAATGTAAATCGAGAGGAGATTTCTGGAAGATATATGCACTTTTAATTAGCAATTGTAACTTTGACTGTTATTGCGCGTTTCTCCCCAAGCGCTCTGCTGTGCTCACCCCTCCGCTGCCATTTTGTTTGTTGTTGTCGTCCTCTGGAGCCCGCCCCGCCTCCCAGCTGAGCCGCCCTCGCCCCTCCCCCTCCACCATCCATATATGACCGCTGCATTAACGCGCAGCGTCCACGCGCAGCGACCGCGCCCCAGCCGCGCCGCCTGGACCGCGCCCAGCGCCAGAGCCCCTGGTCCTCGTAAAGTCCACCCCGCCCGCATTACTTACGATGCCACCACCCTCCTAGCCCTCAACCCCGGCCGCTCCCTCAACTGTGCCCAAGCTGCTCCTGGACACACCCATGGACCCTTTTCCTGTTACTCCTGCAAGTTCGACGGCAACAAGAACAACTCCTCATCTACGATCACACAACAGATATCCGACCCCAACCACCTACAATGCATTCTGCTCAACACCCGTTCGGTCCACAGGCACGCCATTGACCTCTGGAATCTACTAGACACCATCTCTCCGGACGTCGCCTTCCTAACAGAAACATGGATGAATGCCTCTTCAGCCCCGGACATCACCATTGCCATCCCGGAAGGCTATAAGATCATTCGCAAGGACCGTACCGGCCACACAGGAGGAGGCATCGCTATCGTCCACAAGAAATCCATCCGCATCTCAACCAGCTCAGACGTCAATCTCGCCAACTCTGAACACCTTCACTTCCAGATCCACATCGACCCCAAGACCACACTCAGAGGCACCCTCCTTTACAGACCACCAGGACCCCGCGCACAATTTAGTGAAGACATCACGGACTTCATCACTCCACACTCGCTCCCCTCCGAGGAATACATCCTTTTGGGAGACCTCAACTTTCACCTTGAAAAGATCAACGACCGCAACACCACCACCCTTTTGGACAACCTCGCAAACCTCGGACTTAAACAACTTGTCACTACCCCCACCCACATCGCAGGTCACACACTCGACCCTATCTTCACCTCCAGCAAGCATGTTTCCTTCAGCCACACCCCAGCTCTCCTTTGGACTGACCACAGCTGCGTTCACTTCACCTACAACAAGCCCACATCCAACAACCACCCCCAACCCACTCTGCAAAGAAACTGGAACAAAATCACCATAGACCAGATCTCCTCTTCGCTTCTTCAAAAGCCCCCCGCCCACTCCTCAAACCCTGACCAAGCAGCCACCAACCTCACCCAGTGGTTATCCAACAGCGCCGACATCCTAGCACCACTGAAAAAACGACAAATCAAACTAGGCAGCAAGAAGGCCTCCTGGTTCAACGACGACCTTAAGAAATCCAAGAAACTCTGTCGCTCCCTCGAGAAGGCTTGGAAAAAAGACCCAACCACCAGCACCAAGGACGCCTTCAAAAACGCCACCGGCATACACCACCAACTAATCCGAAATGCCAAGAAAGCAGCCTTCAAGGACCGTCTAGATAACAACGCCCACAACAGCAAGGAATTATTCAACATCGTCAAGGAATTTACCAATCCCTCAGCCAACTCCAACGACATCACCCCCTCTCAAGCCCTTTGCAACTCCCTAGCCTCATTCTTCCACAACAAAATTGCAGACATCCACAACAGCTTCGACAACCAACCCGGAGACCAACCCACCCAATCCCCTGCAGGACACCCACCCCCCCTGAACACCCTCAAGGACTGGAAGCCAATCTCAACTGAGGACACCATCCGTCTGATGAATTCTATCCATTCAGGATCCCCCACAGACCCCTGCCCTCACCACATCTTCAACAAAGCAGACTCCATTATTGCACAGCACCTCCGAGACGTCATCAACTGCTCCTTCAACTCCGCATCCTTCCCGGAAAGCTGGAAACATGCCGAACTCAGCGCCCTCCTGAAGAAACCCACAGCTGACCCCACCGAACTCAAAAACTATCGCCCCATCTCGCTCCTTCCATTCCCGGCCAAAGTCATCGAGAAAGCTGTCAACAACCAGCTCGGCGCATTCCTCGAAACCAACAAATCCCTCGACTCTTCACAGTCCGGCTTCCGAGCTAAGCACAGCACCGAAACCGCCCTCATTGCAGCAACAGACGACATTCGAACTCTACTGGACAATGGAGACACAGTCGCCCTCATCCTCCTCGACCTCTCCGCAGCATTCGACACAGTCTGCCATAGCACCCTTCTACAGCGCCTCAAAAACATCGGAATCCAAGGAAAAGCTCTGGAATGGATCACCTCGTTCCTCTCCGGAAGAACCCAGAGAGTCCGCCTTCCACCATTCAAGTCAGAGGCTACTGAAGTCATCTGCGGAGTACCTCAAGGATCCTCACTCAGTCCCACCCTCTTCAACGTTTACATGAGCCCCCTCGCGGCCATCGCACGCCAACATAACCTCAACATCATCTCCTACGCCGACGACACTCAACTGATCCTATCACTCACCAGAGACCCTAACACGGCCAAAACCAACCTACACGAAGGAATGAAAGAAGTAGCCGAATGGATGAAGCACAGCCGTCTGAAACTGAACTCAGACAAAACAGAAGTCCTCATCCTAGGTACCTCCCCCTCCGCCTGGGACGACTCTTGGTGGCCAGAGGCCCTTGGAAAAGCACCCATCCCGACGGACCACGCACGGAACCTGGGCGTCATCCTGGATTCCTCACTCTCGATGAACAGACAAGTCAACGCCGTTTCTTCATCTTGCTTCAACATTCTTCGCATGCTCAAAAAAACATTTTGCTGGATCCCTACCGAAACCAGACAAAACAGTCACCCACGCTCTGGTCACGAGCCGACTGGACTACGGAAACACCCTCTACGCCGGCACCACCGCAAAACTCCAGAAGAAACTACAACGCATCCAGAACGCCTCAGCCAGGCTCATATTAGACATCCCGCGTAAAGAACACATCTCTGATCACCTGAAAAACCTCCACTGGCTCCCCGTCAATAAGAGGATCACTTTCCGGCTCCTAACCCACGCACACAAAGCACTCTACGAAATCGGACCCGAATGCCTCAACACACGACTATCCTTCTACACCCCCTCACGCCAGCTACGATCCTCCAACCAAGCCCTTGCCACTGTACCTCGCATCAACAAAACCACCATGGGAGGTAGATCCTTCTCCTACCTAGCAGCTAAAACTTGGAACTCACTTCCCACTCACCTTCGCCTTACTCAGAACCACCTAGCATTCAGAAAGCAACTCAAAACGTGGATTTTCGACAAATAACTCCCCACCCTTCTTCAAGCGCCTTGAGACCCTCTGGGTATGTAGCGCGCTATACAAATTTTTGACTTGACTTGACTTGGTATCTACAGTCCAAAGACAATAGAAATAGAGGAAGGACTGACATCCTTATTCTATGACATAGATGCCTTTGGCTGGGGAACTTTCAGCAGAGTAGGTGGCTCACTGTGTATGTGCAGTGGCTTTGAGTGAGTTTTGACCAGGGTTCAAACCCTAGGTGGGGAAAATCGTTTTTTTTATTTTTTTATTTCATTTCTAAATTCTAAATTTATTTCATTTCTAAATTCCACAAATGAAAGCTGTGCCTTTGTAAATGACCCCCTAGCAGTATCTATTCCCCACTGGGGAGTACCGCAAGACTCCTCTGCGAACTCACTGGCCACTTTCCTATCTACTAACGATCTTATCCAACACTGCACTGAATCAACCCATTCTAAGGGCGCAATCCTGGACCTTGTTATATCTAAAGCAGGCATGCTTTCTACCACTACCCCAATTCATGTAGATTGGTCTGACCACCTCCTCATCCCATTCTCTCTTCAACTTTCACACTCTATAACTCTTGGCCAACCCAAGAGGGCCATCTCATGGTTCCGGGATGCTAAAAATATTGATGTCGGTCCCCTCTGTGAATCAGCTTTGCTATCCCTTCCAAGGCTCGACCCGAACCTAGATGTTGACGAACTCACCTCTCAAAGCCTCACAGTTCTTGCAGCTGAAATTAATAAAGTCGCTCCACTCAAAAGCAAAAGGTTAAGGCCCACTCCCTCAGCACCTTGGTTCAACAAATCCCTTTATGAGGAAAGGAAGCAGCTAAGATCCCTGGAGAAACAATGGAGGCAAGTGCCCTCCTCCGACAATTTGGCCAAGCTTCGCTCAGCAAGATCCAAGTACCACAAGCACATCTTCCTTGGGAAAGCGACACACTTCAAAACCCTCCTTGACTCCGCCAAAAATAGACCCAAAAAACTATTTGATCTCATCAAAATGCCTAACTGCTCTCCCCCAACCTCCAAGGTGGATGATTCTACAAAGAGAGCAGCGGATTTTGCTATTTTCTTTGATGAAAAAGTGAAATCACTTGTGGATCAGGTCGCTCATCCTACCCCTCCAGAGGAGCGCAAATCCTTAGCCATTTGGCAGAGCTTTGACCCTATATCTGAAGATGCCCTTCTCAAGTGCATACGAGAAACGAAGCCATCCAACCATTCTCTTGACCCTATCCCCAGTGCCATTGCCATTGACTTCTATACCCATTCCCTCTCCTATTGGACCACTCTGATCAACCTCTCCCTCTGGCAAGGCTCCCTTCCTGCCTCCTTCAAAACTGGGCAGGTCACCCCTCTTCTGAAAAAACCCACTGCTGATGCGAATGACCTCAACAACTTCCGCCCCATCACTAACCTTCCCTTTCTGGCGAAGATCACAGAAAGATGTGTAGCAAAACAACTCTCCTGTCATATCAAGGACAATGACCTTCTAGACCACTGTCAGTCCGGCTTCATCCAAAACTGCAGCACTGAAACAGCCCTACTGCAAGTGGTTGATGACGCGTTGAGGATACTCGATTCAGGGGGGTCCTGTCTGCTAATTCTCCTTGACCTTTCCGCAGCCTTTGACACTGTCAATCACAATACCCTCCTCAATATTCTTCAACAGAGAATGGGCATGGAGGGCACTGTGCTTAAATGGTTTGCATCCTTCCTTTCTGGCAGATCCCAAATGATCAAAATAGCGAACAGTCTTTCACCTCCTGTGGCGGTAGGTCAAGGTGTTCCCCAAGGCTCGATACTTGCTCCCACACTGTTCAATCTCTATTTAGAACCACTGGGAAATCTCCTAAGTAAATCCGGGATTCACTATCATCTTTATGCTGACGACACTCAACTCTACCTCAAGATTGCCTCTACTCACGATCTTTCCATCCTAAGCTCCACTCTCGACTCCATTCAAAACTGGATGTCAACTCATCAACTGATTCTGAATCCCTCCAAAACTGAATTCCTCCTCTTCTCCTCCTCACTCTCTCCTCCCCCGGTTCAATCATGGATGGATCAGATGAATCTACTAAACAATAAACCCATCATTGTCGACAGCGCCAAATCCCTTGGTGTCATACTAGACAAAAAACTTAATCTAATTCCCCACATCAATTCCATTGCGAAATCAGCTCGATACCAACTGCGCCTTCTTTGGGGAATCCGTCGCTTCTTCGCGGAGCGGGACCTTATAACCCTGGTGCAAGCACTGGTCCTCTCCAGACTCGACTACTGCAATTCTCTTCTTACTGGCCTCCCCAAATCCCACGTGTCTCCACTTAAGTCTGTTTTCCACTCAGCAACTCGTTTCATTTATGGGGCCAAAAGAAGCGATCACATCACACCGATGTTATCTACCCTCCGCTGGCTTCCCTTTGAGGCTAGAGCTATCTACAAGACCGCTTGTATCACCCACAAAGCCCTGCACTCCTCTTCTCCTCTCTACCTGGCGAATAAACTGAAACTCTCTGGAGGTTCTAGACCTTCACGCAATGCGGAGAATCTACTGCTTGAACCTCCCACTTTCAAGAAGGAAAGAACGATGGCCCAATCATTTTCAGGCAACGCAGTGAGAATCTGGAACTCATTGCCGCCTCAGCTCCGGACCACAGCCTCCTCCCAGGCCTTTAAAAGGGACTTCAAAGCTCTCCTCCTCCAGAGACACCTCCAAAAGTAACTCTCTTCTGTCTGAAGGAAGATCTCCCACTACTGATAATTTCTACTTCTCATGTCCATGGAAGTGCCTTCCCAGTGTGTTCTTGCGGTTAGAGTGTTTGCCTTTTATTGCAGTATTATCCATGTACTTGTGTTTGGTACCCTCTTGCAACTTGCACTCACCACTTTGCCCCTGTAACACACGGTTTGCTTCCTCTCACAGGTTTTTTACCTTTGATACTTGCACAAGTGCCACTTTTGCCTACGTAATCGTTTGTTCTTGTGCTTGAGTGTGTAACATATATTGCAGTATTATACCACAAATTATACTCTATTTTCTCTTGTAGCCTGCACACTTGTCACTTTTCCCTCCTGAGCACTTTTTACTACCTCATGTATTTTTGGTAGCCCACATTTTTACTACCTCATGTATTTTGTTTGCTCACAAGTGTCACAATTACCTTGTCTACCTCATGTATTTTTGGTTTCTCACAATTTTTACTACCTCATGTATTCTTGGTTGCTCACAATTATCACTTTACCGTATGTAACGTAACGAATGCCTCTGCAATCTGTTGCTCGTGTAACGTTCTCAGTTTGTATCTTTTCTGTTCCTATTGTGAAGCGCTCTGACACCTTCGGGTAAAGTCCGCGCTATATAAAATTGCATAAATAAATAAAAATAAAATAAATAAATAAATATCTGGGAGAACTATGGCCTCCTTACTCATAGTGCATGTCAGGCATTGATAATGGCATCCTGTGTGGCACGTGGATAGGGGGGACAGGTTTGCTATGAAAGAAATCACTTATTTAGTGGAATGAGAATTTGGGGATGATTGTGTAAGAATTGGAAATGCATGGGGCTAGTGGCAGACTGTATGAAAGGAAGGGCTATTTGTATTTAAAGAATGTAAATCGAGAGAAGATTTCTGGTATCTACAGTCCAAAGACAATAGAAATAGAGGAAGGACTGACATCCTTATTCTATGACATAGATGCCTTTGGCTGGAGAACTATTAGCAGAGTACGTGGCTCACTGTGTATGTGCAGGGGCTTTGAGTGAGTTTTGACCAGGGTTCAAACCCCAGGTGGGGAAAATCCTTTTTTTTTTTTAATTTCATTTCTAAATTCCACAAATGAAAGCTGTGCCTTTGTAAATGACCCCCTAGCAGTATCTGGGAGAACTATGGCCTCCTTACTCATAGTGCATGTCAGGCATTGATAATGGCATCCTGTGTGGCACGTGGATAGGGGGGACAGGTTTGCTATGAAAGAAATCACTTATTTAGTGGAATGAGAATTTGGGGATGATTGTGTAAGAATTGGAAATGCATGGGGCTAGTGGCAGACTGTATGAAAGGAAGGGCTATTTGTATTTAAAGAATGTAAATCGAGAGAAGATTTCTGGTATCTACAGTCCAAAGACAATAGAAATAGAGGAAGGACTGACATCCTTATTCTATGACATAGATGCCTTTGGCTGGGGTACTTTCAGCAGAGTAGTTGGCTCACTGTGTATGTGCAGGGGGTTTGAGTGACTTTTGACCAGGGTTCAAACCCCAGGTGGGGAAAATCGTTTTTTTTTTTTTTAAATTTTATTTCTAAATTCCACAAATGAAAGCTGTGCCTTTGTAAATGACCCCCTAGCAGTATCTGGGAGAACTATGGCCTCCTTACTCATAGTGCGTGTCAGGCATTGATAATTGCATCCTGTGTGGCACGTGGATAGGAGGGACAGGTTTGCTATGAAAGAAATCACTTATTTAGTGGAATGAGAATTTGGGGATGATTGTGTAAGAATTGGAAATGCATGGGGCTAGTGGCAGACTGTATGAAAGGAAGGGCTATTTGTATTTAAAGAATGTAAATCGAGAGAAGATTTCTGGTATCTACAGTCCAAAGACAATAGAAATAGAGGAAGGACTGACATCCTTATTCTATGACATAGATGCCTTTGGCTGGGGAACTTTCAGCAGAGTAGTTGGCTCACTGTGTATGTGCAGGGGCTTTGAGTGACTTTTGACCAGGGTTCAAACCCCAGGTGGGGAAAATCTTATTTTTCTTTTTTTTTTAATTTTATTTCTAAATTCCACAAATGAAAGCTGTGCCTTTGTAAATGACCCCCTAGCAGTATCTGGGAGAACTATGGCCTCCTTACTCATAGTGCATGTCAGGCATTGATAATGGCATCCTGTGTGGCACGTGGATAGGGGGGACAGGTTTGCTATGAAAGAAATAACTTATTTAGTGGAATGAGAATTTGGGGATGATTGTGTAAGAATTGGAAATGCATGGGGCTAGTGGCAGACTGTATGAAAGGAAGGGCTATTTGTATTTAAAGAATGTAAATCGAGAGAAGATTTCTGGTATCTACAGTCCAAACACAATAGAAATAGAGAAAGGACTGACATCCTTATTCTATGACATAGATGCCTTTGGCTGTGGAACTTTCAGCAGAGTAGGTGGCTCACTGTGTATGTGCAGGGGCTTTGAGTGAGTTTTGACCAGGGTTCAAACCCCACCTCGGGAAATTATTTTTTAATATTATTTTTATTTTTTTAAACAATTTATTTATTTTAGCAGAGTGAAACATAGTCCTTTGGAAATGCTCAACTGATAATAATGAAAGACCAAGTAGAAAATCTATGGCATATGTCACATCAGATGTGGCATATGCCACATGACAGAGTGACACGTGTCACATGCCAGACTTGGGCTCCAACCCTTACTGCACTCCCGCTGGCTCTGCCGCCGCTGACCCGGAACACCAGCAGTGCAGAGTCGCGCCTCCTCCTCAGCCTGGCCGCCTCCTCCCACAGCCAGTGTCGACTCCCAGAGGCGTCGTTATCGCTCTCAAGCAGTTCGCGGTCACTTTCCCAGCTGCGCCCGTCCTCGCCGAACTCCAACCTCACACCCCCGCTTGACCGGTGAAAACAAAGACTCGGGGGATTCGGAGGCATACTTGACCAGCCTACCGTAGTTACGGTAAAGTCCGATGTAGCTCGAGTTAATTAATTACGATACAGGGAAATGGATGTAATTATATGAGTCTTTACAAAAAGTACATTTCTATGCAGGAGAACTAGCTACTCCATAGGTAGGGGAAGGTGACCACGGCCGTTCAGCTAGTGGCCGCCATGTTCCTCGTAACCCCGCCGAACATCTGTTGATTGTAACTTTGGCACTGTTTAAAAAATCTGAATGACACTTTGAAAAATTTGGAAGTTTTGTTCTAGGCTACAGAAAAACATGTAAATGTGATTATACCAAATGTGTTCTGAAAATAAAACTTTCCTTGTTGGAGCGCCTTTGCTCGGTTTGGTGTAAACCTGTTCAGTAGGTCTTGAGAAAGTAGTGTTATAAAAATGTATCAGTTAGGCTTCAAAAGTTGAAAAGTTTGTTTTGTTTGGTTTGTATATAACTTTAGTGCTTTTATACTAATTTGCACAGAATATGGCACACGCTTTGCATGTTTAGCTTGCTCTTTAAAAAAAATATTTTTTACATTTGTCCAGATCTATGCGGGGGGGGGGGGAGGCACATTTATAAGGGGAAGGGGGCTCAAAAGTGCATTTTTTGCTTATAACCCAAATATTTAGTAT
>NW_028247023.1:0-39236 GCF_964263255.1 Lissotriton vulgaris | reverse complement strand
CTACCTAGGGCCGACCTTAGGGGTGACTTAGGTGTAATAAAAGGGGAGTTAATTTATCTTTTGACAGAGGTCTTCTGTGTAGACATTTTCAAAGTAGTCGTGGAAAGCTTCTGCAATTCTTTTACTTTCTGTAATAACTTCTCCTGAGTTAACCTTTTTAATTTCTTTTATTTGATGACGTACAAGATCTTTCTTTGCTTTCCACGCTAGTAATTTGCCACACCCTTCTCCATATGAGAAGTGGGCCAACTGACTGGCTTCCCATCTTTCATTAACTCTTTGTGAAAGTACTGCTGTGAGTTCTATTTTTAGATCCAGAAGCTTATTATTAACTTCCTCTTCAGATACATTTCCCCCTTGTCTGTTTCGACTTGCTTCCCAGACTAGTATTTCTTTCTCCAAATTTTAAACCTTATTATAATATAGCCTCCTCTTTTTTGCACCCTGTGCTCCCAATCTCCCTCTCAAGAATGCTTTACATGTCTCCCAAACTATGTCTTCTTTGGCTGATCCTTCGTTTACATCAAAAAAAGCTTGTAACTCATCTTTTAAGGATTCTAAATAATCTTCATCAGCTAGGATGGTGCAGTCCCGCCTCCAGATAGAACTCAATTCGTCAGTTCCTAATTCTAGATTTAAACCCACGGCTGAATGATCTGACAAATGCGCTCCTAAATGCATCACTTTCGTAACCCCATCTTTCAGCCTAATGTCTACTAAAAAGAAATCTATTCGTGAACTGTGATTATATTTTTTATTGTGAAAGGTGAATCCTACCTGCTGACCTGCTTTCAATCTCCAGATGTCACATAATCCTTGCTGTGACATAATCAACCTTAACCTAGCCGCCAATTTTCCGTTAACTATTGCCCTACTATTTCCAGTCCTATCTAACTTACAATCTAAAACTGTGTTAAAGTCTCCGGCCATGATTATTTTTCCTGAAAATTCCAATAATTCTATCTCTATGTTGTCTAATATTGTTGGATCATCAACATTTGGTCCATAATACCCCACTATTACGAAGAGTTCCCCTGCCATTCTTAACTTGACAATCACCCATCTACCTCTTTTATCTGCTGATTTGCCTTCAATAACAACATCAGCTCCTTTCCTAATCAAAATTGCCACCCCTTTCGTTACTATCTCTTGAGGTGAAAAGAAAGCATTAGCAATCCATTTTTGGGTACAAAAAATGTCCTTACTTTCTTTCTCAGTTAGATGGGTCTCCTGTAAAATAATCACACGCGCAAGGGAGTCTTCTAAGTATTTCAATATCGATAGTCTCCTAGCTTTAACCCGAAGACCTTAACATTCCATGTAAGGAACCTCAGCTCCCTAGTCTTAACCCCACTCATACAAACTAGCCCATAGCTTCCATTTCATTTGATGGCGAAAAAGCTCCTGAGGATTTTTTTTCTTTTTTACTCCCGCTTTCCTCCCCATCCCCTCCGTGCCCCTACCTCTACCCCTAACCCTACCCCTACCCCAAAACCTCCCTACACCAACACCCCCCCCCTCTTCCCACCCTGGAAAACCCAACCAAAACTCCCATGGCCTAGGCCAGTGGATGTCGTAGTAGCGGCGCCTCTATTTTTCTATATGATTAAATCCTTTCTTTTAGAGGTAAAATCAGCAATCAGACCCTTTAATATTATTCTTTCGATTGATCCAGAAAGGAATCTGCCTCTTCAATTGTACGCAACGTATACATTTTATTCTGCCACATTACTTTTACAAAAGCAGGGAATTTCAGTTGAGCAGTAGCCCCAATTGCTCTAAGTGGTGCCAATCGCTTTCCTAATTCCCACTGTCTACTTGCTGTAGCTGGCGATAGATCTGACCTAATATCCACTACAATTCCATCCACCATTATATTCTTTTTCTTGAGGGCTGCGGTCAGAATCTTCTCTTTTAGGTTAAATGTTAAAAGTTAATCAATATTTTCCTAGGCTTAGAACGATTTGGATTAAACCGGAAGGGGTCTCGGTGTACTCTCTGGATGTCTTGTAGCAACATTTCTTCTGTCTCTACTAACTGAAATTCCTTTTTCAACAGTTGAACTACGTAACTTTTTATATCTGACCCCTCCTTTCCTTCTGGTAGTTTTAAGATTTTCAGATTATTTTGCCTTTGCATATTCTCCAACCTCTCGACTCTCTCATCCGACTCTCTATCTTTAAATTTTATACTCTCAATTTCCTTGCGGTTATCCAAAATTCTTCCCTGCATAACTTTAGCCTCAGTCTCAATAGCTTCCGTGCGAGTGCTTAATTTGTCCAGTTTATCCTCTAGTAAAGTACATGTAGCACTTGTATGTTCCTGATTTCTTTTAGAGGCTTCAAAGCCTGTATAAATATATTTTTCCAGTTTCCTTAGCAGCTCCAAAACCGTCATATCTAGTGTGTCAGAGTCATTTTGTTGAAGCGCAATCTGCACCTTCTCCAGTCCTTCCTCAGATGTCATTGCTCTCTCAATGTTTAGGCAGTTTATTACCTCTGAGGGTGTAACATCACCCACTTTCCTTTCTACCACAACCTCTTCTACCGTCTCTTCTTCACTTTCTCCTCCTCTTGCTCCTGCTATTCCATCATTAGTCAATTCTGTGGTCTTTAACGTGCTTTCTCCCTCCTCTGCTTCCATCTCAGCTGCTAGTGCCTGAAAAGGGTTTGGAGTTAGATGTACAGACCAGTCGTGCTGTTCTGTAAATTCGGGCAGAGACTGCGCTAACTCGCCGAGAGTAGAGTCTTGAACTAGAGGTAAAAGATTAGGGGCCCGATGTAGGTAAATCTACATTTACCACTTCATAAATACCGAATCATACCGAATCGGTATTTATGAAGTGGTAAATTAGAAGGGGGGAGATGTAGGTATTTCAGATTCGGTATTTACCGATTCTGTAAATACCGATTCGGTATCCCCCATTGCTTCCTATGGGCCTTGAAGCCCATAGGAATCAATGGGCATTACCGAATCGGTAATTACCGATTCGGTAATTACCGATTTGTGCAAGGGTGCAGGGGGTGTCACTTTGACACCCTCCAGCACCCCAAAAAAAGGCATGTGAGCCATGTGACACACAGACATGCCCTAAGGGCATGTCTGTCTGTCACATGGCATAGGTGTGCATGCACACATGTGCATGCACACCTGGATTCGGTATTTTAACGCCCAATTGGATTGGGTGTTAAAATACCGAATCTGAAGGGCCTGTGGGACTGAAAGTAGTCCCACCTACATCCCAAATTTAAAAAATCGGTAAAATTACCGATTCGGTATTTTTGCGATTCGGTAATTTTACCGAATCGGTAAAATACCGAATCGGACAAAAAAAGGTCCCCTACATCTCAGTAGGCCAAATACCGGTCGGAAACGGCCAAAATCGGCCGTTTCCGACCGGTATTTGGTACCTACATCGGGCCCTTGGTTTCAAGACCAATACCTTGGGAACTGGTTTAAAATATGAGTTTAGCGATGGAGTTGCAACTAACTTGTGTTAGCAGCCCCCTTTTGCTTCCCTTTTCTTTTGTCTTTTCTTGAAGAACACTCTCCTGGTTTAATGGTCTTGGTCTCTTTTACAGCACACTTTTTAACAATTTTTTGTAATATTTTGGGCTTCCCCAGAACAAATTCGTTATTATCAAGTTTAGTACGTCTTAGTAAGTACCTGGGACGGAAATGGAAAGCTGGCTACATATGTTGAAACCACTCTCTGCTGACTGGGTGGGGGACCTAAATAGGGAAATTTCGCAAGACAAAGTGGTTAAAGTGATCAAGGAATGTAAAAGAGGGAAAGCACCTGGCCCGGACGGTCTCCCAGCTGAGGTATATAAAGTTCTAGTGGATACAATTGCTCCCACTCTATGTCAACTGTTTAATAAAGTTTTTAGAGGGGAGGTAACAATTCCTAGTTCTTGGAACGAGGCAACAATTACTCTAATACTTAAACCAGGAAAATCTTTTAGTAGTCTAGACGCATATAGACCTATATCACTCTTGAACTGTGATTATAAAAAAAATTTAAAAATCTTAGCCGATAGACTTAGCAAAGTTATTTATAAACTGATCCATGAAGACAAAAAAGGTTTTATTAAGGGGAGATACTTAAAGGAACTAACATACACTCTGATTGGAATAATAGATTTGGCCTCTAGATATGAGTACCCCTTGGCAGTGATCGCTTTAGACGCTGCCAAGGCTTTTGATCGAGTTAACTTTACATATTTGAAAAGACTATTGCAATATCTTAATTTAGAAGAGAATTTTACGCAATCTCTCTTTTCGTTGTATTGCTCACCAATATCGCGTGTTCTAGGTAATGGAATTCTTACCCATCCTATTAAAGTAATGCGTGGCACTAGAAAAGGGTGTCCGTTATCACCCTTGCTCTTCAACCTATATATAGAGCCACTGGCTTGCAGAATTAGAGCCTCAGAACAGATACCTCCTTTTATAGTTGATGACTTGTCAAGAAAACTGGGTCTCTATGCAGATGATATTATTATTTACTCTTCTAATCTGCTGCATTCTCTGGAGAATTTGGTTAAAATAACGAAGGAATTTGGCAAGGTCTCAGGTTATCAGATAAATCAGTATAAGACTGAGATAATGGCCTGGAATCTAAATACGGAGGGGGTAAATAATAAATCAGAAATTTGATATTTGGGTGTTAGGATAACTCAAAATATTGAATATCTGGCTAAAACCAATTTTGAAAGGGTAAAAAAAGAAGTGGTGGCCACTCTAAAAGGATGGATGAATCTCCCCCTCTCACTATATGGTCGGACTAATCTTTTGAAAATGGTGATAGTGCCAAAAATCACGTTCTTGTTTGAAACTATCCCACTTGGATCCAGAAAAGAATGGCTGGCTAAACTACAGAGCGAGATAACATCATTTATTTGGGCATCTAAGGGTTCACGGATATTGTGGAAAAAGTTAAGGAGAAGAATCAATAAAGGTGGTCTGGCTGCTCCAGATTCACAGATTTATGCATGGGCTTTTTGTTTAAAAAACTGCAGGATGTTGTTAGGTACCCTATCTAAATCTACGATTGGAGAAATATTTGGTGTTTTGCTGAAAAGTTCTGGATATGATGATTTTGGTTTTTTATATAAATTTGCAGATCCTAAATTGTTTTAAAAGGTGAGACTTAAGATTTTACGGGATTTGGCTGAGATATGGTACAAAATATGAAGACTACTAAAATTGCCTTATTTTAGTTATATGGCCCCAATATGGGACTCTCCTGGTGCTCCACTCTGGACAAAAGATGCGTTGGCTCAGCATTTGAAAAAAGAAGATGCTTTGCAGAGAAGGAAAGACTTGTTTCAGGATGGTAAACTTTTGCCTTGGGGCTTTTGCCAACAACTATGGGGTCAGGTCTTTTCGAGATACAAGTATCTACAGATTCAGAGTTGGGCATATGACTTGGAAAATGTAATTGGGACTCAGAATGATTTTGAGTTGAAGCTTGGAATAGGGATTTTTAAGAAGGAAGTGACTACATGGTATTTGACGATACTGGAAATGGAAGACGGACCATTTGTGCTACCGGAGGCCCTGTGGATGGAAATCTTGCCAAGGATCGCGACAGAGAACCAATGGCAAGTAACAATGTCTATGCTTTATAGTATTGTTAAACCTGCAAATTTAAGGTTAAATCTTTTGTTTACAATCCATAGGGCATATTGGTCCCCCCACAGACTATCCAAGTTCAAAGCCGGCGGAGTTGTGGAGTGTCCGAAATGTACGGCCCCAAATGTGGATGACCTTCATATGTTCGTCTCTTGTCCAAACATAAGGCAATTTTGGATGGATGTAAGTAACTGCCTATCCAAATCCCTGAATCTGCACATTGAGGTAAGCCCTGAATTAATTTTAACTGGAAGATATGATTTAGAAAACAAAAGCATAAATAATAATGTTAGACTTACCTTTTATGCTATGTTGTTAGCTCGTAGAGAGATATGCAAGTTATGGGTCTCACCACTTAGTCCCAACTTAATGGATTGGATTTTGGCCATGAGGTATATGGCCAAGCTTGATACTTCAGATCATACTAAGCGAAATAGAGGATTTTGGGTACCTTTCCTTATATGTTTTGGCTGAATAATACTGACTATGATTTCCAATGATTAAGCCCGTGCCTATCTTGCTGGTATCCATTTTATATGGGATTCTAGGACGGAAAATAGAGTAAGAGGACAACACACTTGATGAGTCAGATGGCCAAGAAGGATTGTTTAAAGAATGGCCAGACTCAAAAAAGGTGGAGTCTATGCCTCACTACTCTAACCAGCTTATGAGATATAAAAGCCCAGTGGTGTATCAAGATAGAAGTTGTGGGTGGCGAGACGGCAAATGAGGAATAAAAAAAAAAAAATGTTTTAAAAATAAAAGGGGAGTTCATGGTTTGGCAAAGGAGTTTTAAATGGCAAGTATAAGTGGCAGCAACACTGACCACACAGGCTCTGCAGTGGCAGGCCTGAAACAGGTTTGGGGGTAGACCACCCTAAGGATGACAGGTCTAACAATTACTTTACATAAAAACAACAAAATTGAATCAGACTAACAGGAGTTATGAATTTTAACGTTTTTAGTACAAAACTAGCACCTAAAGGATCAACGTGCCAACCGCGGACATCTAAACATGCAAGACTGGGCCAAAGTCTCAAAATATGGCTGTGATGGAGTGTGGTTCGGATACAAAAAGTGGATTACTCCCGGTATGCAATTATCTTTGCACTTGAAATTCGGAGAAAAGAAGTTTGAAAAGGTAAAGTTTGGTGGGGCAAGGCTGCAGGAAGTGTCCAAAGAGGGAGCATCGTCATTGGGTGGCCTTGGTTCGAAGCAGCAGGGAAGATTTCCACGTTCGGACTTAGTATCAAAATGGAAGTCGAAAATCTCCAGTGGTACGAGGCAGCGGGCTGTAGCCAAAGACAGTTCACCAAGTTACGATACCACTTTGGTGAAGGACCGCTGAAAAGGATTTTCTGCTGCAGAGAAGAACATAGCAAGAGAATTTGCAAAGTCAATCTGACATGCGATGCAACCATGGCAGATGGGCGAGCAGCTATGTATTAATACATTTCACAGGGCTTGTGAGTCTGACCCTTGGGAGGGAAAGGAAATGTGGTTATTGCCAGAGGGTGTACAACTGTTACCACGCATTTTTTACCACGCACTACACTTACAACGCAGGCATTACCACGCATACCATTACAACGCATTGCGCTGGGGGGCGCTCTAGGATAGGGAATAAGTTTAATTTTATATCCAACACCTTCCCTAGTATCCACGGGGACTGGAGTTGGAATATAAAATTATACTTACCACTATCCAGCACCTCAAAGCGCTATGCGTTGTAACGGTATTCGTTGTAAATACCGCGTTGTAATGGTATGCGTGGTAATGGTATGCGTGGTAACGTCATACATCCTTGCCAGAGGTATGTTTTGAAAGGCTGTGACCATAAAGTGCATTATTTCTCAAGGGACTGTCACTGTGCCCTCTGAAATTACAACTGTACAACAGCAAAATTGTCTTACCTTGCAGTAGCCTCTAGGAAGACTCCCATCTTACTTGAGCCAGAGTTAACCCTGTCAAACAGCAGAACTATCTTTCAGATTACAAAGCTGTTCCTATCTCAAAATGTTCCTGTCTCAAAATGGGTACAAGTATTTTAGAGGTTAAGGTATCGGACAGCACAGATATTTCCCCTATTACGGAGAATGTAGAGGCTCTGGGTTCTGACAGAATAGACAGTCCTAATGGATGAATGTTATTTGACGCTAAGGCCTCCGAGATAAGAATTTTCCGCGGGCAAAGCTTTACTTGACACATTTCTTAAGGGATCAGGCACCTTTCCACAAACAAGACCTGTGGGTTAATCAAAGTTCTACAGGGTCAAGCCTCTGAAAGCAGAGTTATCCCTCAAATGACACAGATTTTACTGACACGGGTCTGAGACAAAAGACCTTTCTTAGCTGCAGAGATGTTTCAGCCTTTTGCAGTAAAGCCCCATGTCTCATATGACAAGGATTTAATACGATCACAATTGTTACAGGGAGACTATTATTTACATTACGAATCTGGAACTCATCCAGCCTAAAATGAGATAGATATTCCTGTTTTTAACTGTAGCAAGAACATTTTGGAGGCCACTCTAAGACTTCTGCATTTCTTTAGAAACAATTCACTTTCTATAAAGTACATGAATCTATATATTTGATAGATGACATTATTATAACCGTGAGGAACTAAGGAGGAGGGAGGTCAGTTTAAATTTTGATTTTTTTCAATCAGTGTGTAAAAATGCCCAAAAACAAATATAGCCTACCTTTCTGTGCAAAAGTCGATAAAAATTGAAAATGCAAAGTGAACTTGTTGACTTTAGACGATCACGGTTTAAACCATTTAAACCAATAAGCAGGCATTTCGATGTCACCTTCTTTTTTAGAGTGGGTGCTTGTTTCTATAGAAAAAATGTCACTTTAGATAATACGAAATTCGTCCTCATCAGTGCACCGTGAAAATAAAATATGTTAATGCTCTTACCTGGGCGCACCCTGCATGTCAAGGAGGGTCGCCATAAGTCACGCCATGGGAAAGAGAAATTTGGAGATGGCCTGCAGCTGAGTCACTCTTGCAGGGTAGAGTGACGTCATTCGAGGAGGCCATGGATGGAGGCATAGAGCTGTGGGTAGAGTGATCAGCCCCTCTTTCCACGACCGACCCCGCACCCGCAAATTCCCTCACGGACCAAGGGACCTGCAGCAGGAGCTGTTTTCCAGAAAGGACAGCCACCCACCCTCACCTGGAGAAAATGTGGAATTTTAAGCAGAAGACAGCGGGGCTACCTGAGAACTGATTTGCTAGTGCGGTACCCTTGTCAGGTGTTGCTTTTTGGGACATAGAGTTGGCTGGAGGGGGGACTGACCTGCTGGCAGTTATTGCTGGCATGTCCCGAGGGTGGTGGGGCGGGTGGCAAAACAAAAAAATAATAATACCATTAAATAAACGTACCTTACTGCAACAAGGCGAAGTCCTCAATGTCTTCTCTCCTCGAGGCAGGCTCTCAAGCTAATCCTGGCGCTGCTCTCATGGTCATGAGAACAGCGCCCTGATTGGAGGGAGCAGTCTCTCTCAGCGCTCCCAAGGGAACAGGATGCCTGCGCCTACTCTCAACCCAGCTGCTTTAAGAAAGCTGGGTTGAGAGGTTTAAAGTGCACATGTGTGGCTCGCTGTAGCAAGATGGCTGTCCAAAGAGACATGTGTACTTTAAACAAGTGCAAAAGGCAGCCCACCCTCATCCCTGATGCCACTCAGCAGCAGCCCCGGCCTGACACTCTGTTCGGGACGAGTTGACGAAAAATAAAATGGTAATGAATTGAATGTATGACGCTACAACGCATACATTCACAACGCATGCTTTTACAACGCATGCCATTACATCCCAGATGCTATTACAACGCATACCATTACAACATAAGTATAGGTAAGTATTTAATTTTATTAATATTAGTTTATTTTTAATATATATATATATATATATTTTTTTATTAATTTTAATTATTAATTTTATTTTATATATTTTTATTTTCTATGCTAACTCCTGGGGGTGTAATAGTAGGGTAAGTGTTGGACAGTGTAGGGGTTAAAATTATTATTCTAACTCCAGGGGGTGTAATAGTAGGGTAAGTGTTGGATATTGTAGGGGTTAAAATTACTATTCTAACTCCAGAGGGGTGTAATAGTAGGGTAAGTGTTGGATAGAGTAGGGGTTAAAATTACTAAATTAAAATAATTTATATTAAAAACATTCTTTTTTAATTATACATAATTAAAATAATTATTTAATTAATTAAAATTAATTTAAATTAATATTAATTCATTAAAATACTTACCCATACTTACGTTGTAATGGCATGCGTTGTAATAGCATCTGGGATTTAATGGCATGCGTTGTAATGGATGTTGCGTTGTAAAAGTTTTGTTGTGATGGTAGCGCGTTGTTAAAGTTGCGTTGTGATGGCTGTTTCCCTAATGAATTAATTTCATTAAAATTTTATTTTTTGTCTCTGGGGCATTTCAGTGGGGCGACACCCCTTCGCAATAAAGGATGAGCCGCCCCTGCCTGCTGAGGGTCATGGACATTTCAGCCCTTCCCTGAGTTGCCTGGAGTTGAATATTGAAGGGGGCTTTGCTTGGTGACAGGTACCCAGACAGGGACAGAGCATTATGCGGTGCCCTCGTGTTGTGTATTTAGTATCAAACTGCATGTATTCCCCATTCTTCTGTAAGACAGAGGGGAATAGAGCTGTACATGGATGTTGATAACATTATTTCCTCAGGTACCCTTTAGGGGGGGGACATGAATTGTTGGCACCAGATGCCTGCCCCTGCGGGGGATGGATAGAGAAAGAATTGGCCTGACATAATGCAATCTGGAGTGGTTTTCACTGCAATGAGGAATCCTGGCTATAATGTACCTTGTTTAATGTTAAGTTCAAGAGACAACTGCTGTACAGTCTGTGCACTGTTTTGCCATTACTTGCTTCCTTTAGTCTCATATCCAACGCCTACATAACTGCTGTTTTTATTCCTTCCTGGTACTTTTCGAATGAAATAGCTATATCTTCATAGAACCACATATAACTGTTTGTCTCTCTCGTTGGGGAGACGAAGAGGGGTGAAAGGGGGGGGGGGGGTGCGAAGGAAGGATGCAGTTCAATTTGTTGTACAGCGACTTGCACGTTATGAGAACACTTTTTTTCTTGTAAAGCTTAGTGTGAGATAGGCTGAACATGGTGTTTCAAAAAAACTGTGAAACTCAACAAAAACGTGCCTCGATGCTGACCTGAACTCACAAAATGCCCCCAGAAACTACTATTGAAGAATGTAAATTATTTTTTCGTTATTGAAGAGATAGTTTTATATTAGTCACATTAAGTCGGCTTTGAACACCTTCGGCATCGGGTGTGTGTTTAGATACTGCCTGCCTTTTGTAAAAGAGATTCAAAGGTAAATATCTTCAGTACACAATCCATTGGGGCACAACATTAATAACTAAATAAGAATATGTTGTTTTTGTATAGCGCTTCGTTCCGTAATTCTGCCATTTATAAGCGCTTAATAACTGCATACTTCCCTCCCTCAAACAGGAGGCAGCTGATTAAAATGAATTCACACTTATTTTGTGAAAAGTAGCAAGTTGCTTGGGGAGCAGTCCCCCTAAACAGCGGGCCCTGAGAGGCTGGGGCTCTTAGCCAGGTCCCATTTTGCCCACTCCTTAATACATCACTATGGGGAATAGTCTCAATGTCTGCATCGATGGAGAAAGCGAGAGGCACCCCACTGGTGAAGACCAAGGAATCTTGAGAAGCGAAAAGGGAGCCGGAAGTGATGCTAAGGTAACAGGGGTCAGTGGAAAAAACACTCTTTGACATAGCGGCCATGCTAGTTATCAGACTGGTAACCCGTCCATAAGGCTGAGGCCATAAGGAGATGTGATGCGTAGAAAATCTGCGAGCAAGTTACAGGTCACAAACAGCAAGGCTTTTTTGCCTGCAGCCAGAAAGACCATCACCATAATGCTAAGTCCATCTAAAACTGAAATGTTATAAGTGACCACGTCACTGCTTTCACCTGCTTCTTTACCCAGTAGGGGGATACTGTACACCAACAAGAGGATGGAAATCCAACAGGTATGAAAGCTGGTACAACAAATGTAGGCACTTGTCTCATCATCCACCACACAAAGATACCTTATTTAGAAGGATATCCTCCAAATCTGGCATTATTGTTGGAATCATTATCATGTTGCTATGAGCAGCATTTCCTATGGACAGTTTCCTGTTGCTCATATTAATGAGCCAGGGCGGGTAATTCAAATGCTACTAGTGGGCCTGCAGCACTGATCGTGCCACCCACATGAGTAGCCCCAAAGATATGTCTCAGCCTGTCACCACAATGCCTGTTCGCAGTTTGCTAACTGCCATGTTCACCAGGCCAGTGTTCCCACTTGCCATGTCTTACCCTTCCCTTTTCTTACACATAGGACACCCCTATGGTAGACCCAAGGTACCCCCCTGGGCAGTGAACAGTGTATGTGAGAGGTAGGACATGTACTAGTGTGTGTAGCATGTCCTGATAGTGAAATGCTGCCAATTTCGGATTTCACTATTGAGAGGCTATCTTGCCCATAGGCCAGAATAGGGAATGCTGTGTAACATGTGTACCTGCATATCTTCCCATAGGAATGAGTTAGAAAATTGGAGTCTGGTATCCCTGAACTCAGAATTTAATAACACATCTTTTGGTAAAGATGGTTTTTAAAATCTGTGTTTGAAAATAGCACTTTGAGAAAGTGGCTATTTTCTTGTTCAACTTTTCTGTGTGCGTCTGCCTGTTTGTGGATTGACTGTCTGGTTTGAGAGTGACAGGAGCTGGGGGGACTCCAGGACTCTGAATAGACCGATCTGCATTTGGAGTGGTGGGAGGAGAAGCACTTGGGCCTGAATTGGGCTGTGCCTGTTTTCCACAATGCAGGCTCCACCTCCTGCTGTGCATCTGAGGACCCTGGTCCACAGTGACACAGGAAGAATTTGTGCACTGGCAGAGTGCACCCAGAACTGGTTTGGACTGGGTCCAGGACCCCTTACACCTAGAGAACAAAGACTTTTGGGGTTAAAATATGAGAGCTGAAATCCCTGAACTTTAGGTCATCCTGGAATTCAAGAGGAACCTTTGTAGAGAAGAAGAGCTGGAGAAACTCAAGAGAAGGACTGCCCTTGCTGTGTGTTCTGGGGCTAACCTGCAGTTGCTATTTTGCCAAGGAAAGGAGAAGGACTTTGCTGTGTGCTGTGTCCCCTGCTTAAAGAAGATCGCAATGGGCCAGAGGAGAGCTGGCCTCATGTTTTGAAGTCCCAGGAACAAAAGGACTTTACCCCCAGCTTGCCCTAAACCCTGCTGTGTGACATCTGACCTGCAGAGAGTGCTTGATCCAGTTGTGGGGCCTCTGGAGGTTGTTGCAGCTGTTTGCCATGGGAACTTTTGTTGCATCTCCAGGTGCATTGGGGCAAAGTCACGCATCAATAGATTGCTATGGTGAACTGGGATAGTGAAATACAGCGCGCCCACCGCATGCCACTCGCTCTAAAAACCCCCACAAAACCAAGAGCATATCCTAGGGCCATCCTAATCTACTTTGGTAATTTTCTTCTTAGACAGGCTGTGTTTGAGAAGGCCAGGCCCGAAGCTAGACGAAACTCCAAAGATATTACATACTTTTCACGCCCCGATTTCTGCCATACCACTGTTGAGAGAAGGTGGAGGTTGCGTCAACTTATAAAACCCTTCCAAGACAAAAAGGCAATAGTGTATCTCAATAACCCAGCACGGCTCAAGGTTATATATGGGGGCGAGACAAGGTTCTTTGTCTCCGAGATGGCCGCACAAGAATATCTTGAGAGCCTAAAATAACCCTACAAAGATAGAGTGCAGTTGGAATATCGGATACATTAATTTTGACTTTAATGTGTCCATCTGTGATCACGAAACTATACGGAGATATATTAACACTTTTCACCTTGTTAATGATGTCGCCATGGGGGAGGGGGGGTTTGGTGGATCAGTGGCTTTTTGAAAATGTTTTAGTACTAGCATAAGTTGATGGTCACTAGCACAGAGGCGGTAAGATAGGGATCTTCTATTCGTAATGAGAAGCACCTTGTAGCATGTACTACGAGATGTGCTATCTGCTCTAGAAATGAGCTCCTTAAGTTCTTTTCATGTTTTTCTATTTCCTCTTTCTAACCTTAGCGTATTGGTTAGGACCAGGTAACGTGTAGCACTTCCATCTCTTTTTAGACTCTTTGCAGCTGGAATATCGCAGGGCTACATTATAGTGATAAGCATGGACGGCTTTCTGAGATAATCAAGCAGAATTCTCTAGACATTATATGTCTTCAAGAGACTCATCTACCCTGGGCAAAACAAAGTTTACTTAAAATTCAGGGCTATAACGTTCTCGCAGCCACAACTCAAACAACAAATACCCGGGGTGTAGCCATACTAGGTAAGAACTATATAGGGAAGCCCATACGTTATGCCTCAGACCAACACGGTAGATGGGTAATTGTAGAGCTAGCGCTTGGGCTCACCCTTTGCTCAGTTTATGGCTCAAATTTTGACGAACCATTGCTGTTTGAGAGCCTAGAATTGGAACTGGCAGGTTGGCCCGGCCCATTGATCTTTGCTGGGGACTTTAATATTACACTCGACCCTTTTCGCAGTGATCTAACAAATCAAAACTACTCAGGTAGTAAACCTAGGGTATTCAAGGCAATTAATTATCTTATAACTAGCCACAATCTGGTTGATATCTGGTCTCTTAAACATCAAGGGGAACCAGGGTACACAATCTACTCATACCCCCACAGTAAATACTCCAGGATCGACTACATCTTTACTACCAATGACATTTCGGCCCTATCAACCATTATCAAATACCCAAAGCTAATTTCTGACATAATGCCCTGGTTCTCACTATAAATTTAACCAGTACCACTAAAAAACCCTCAGTATGGACATTCGACAGAAAACGTCTGGTTAATAGAGAGTATATTAACTACATTAGGAATTGGGCTCAGGGCTACTTCGATATAAATCGCTACAGTGCTCCAAGAAACATCATATGGGATTTTTTTAAATCTGTACTCAGGGGAGGGACCATTAGCTATGTAGCCAGACTTAAGAAACAGCAGGCCACTGAATATAACAATAAAATAGCGGAATTAGCAAGGTTAGAAGCTACTCATACAACAACAATTGCTCAAAAATCTGATGGGTCTAACTTACTTCACCAGATCCTAATCCTCAAAACTGACTTAAATAAAGGAATAACTCAGAAGTCTGCCGAAACATTTAGAACTTATCAAAAAGACCTCTACGAGAATGGGGAAAAGGTTGGAAAACAACTAGCTCTACGAACAAGACAAAAAACGACCCGCCATGCAATCTCATCGATAAAAATGAATGGCCAAGAATATACACAAAAGGAAGAAATAATGGAGATTTTTCAAGATTACTATCAAATTATATAAGAACGATATCGCCCATAATAAAGAAGATATAAAGAAATTTCTCAAAGATTTCCTAACCTCTCCTGATAATAGCCTAGACAGCACTACTAAAAATGTTCTGGAAAAAGAAATTTCAATGTCAGAGGTCGAACTTGCACTTGCAGAATTAGCCCCGGGGAAAGCAGCAGGCCCCGACAAGATACCACTGGAATTATACCAAATTTTAGGTGATATTATATTACCACTGTTATTAGATCTATTCCAGGGGGTACAGTGGAATGGCATTACTCCAGCGTCTTGGAAAGATACTAATATTATCATTTTTGCCAAAAAGGGAAAACGTATTGATTCCCCATCATCATACCGTCCGATCTAATTGATCAACTCAGACTCAAAATTATATGCAAAAGTCTTGGCCAATCGGCTAAGGGGGATCATTGCGCATCTGGCTAGCCCGTGGCAACATAGTTTCATCCCAGGGAAGGATACTACCGAACATACTCGTAGAGCAATATCACTTTTTGATATTATGTCAGTAACGGGCGGCCAGATGTCAATGATCCTTCTTGATGCCAAGAAGGCATTTGATAGAGTGTCGTGGGAATTCTTGTGGGCTATATTAGAACACTACAACTTTGGACATAGCTTTATTAAGTCAATCAAAGCCATGTATATTGACCCAAAGGCTAAACTCCAAATCATGGGGGGCGAATTGGACATTATCAACATCTCAAGGGGAACAAGACAGGGCTGCCCATGTTCCCCAATATTGTTTGCCCTCTATATCAACCCTCTGATATTGAAAATTCTTGATAACACCAGAATCAATCCAGTGGTGACAGGACTTTTTGAAACAAAAGTCTTAGCCTACGCTGACGACGTAGCAATCTTAACTCCAGACCCAGATACAGCTATAACCGAGATTGAAGCTATCACTCACCAGTTTGGGTCATACTCAGGCTACTCTCTTAATAAAAGCAAAACTATTATACTATGTACAGATAATATTCACCTGATTGATGCAAGAACAACAAGTAAAGCGACATACTCAGGGGTCTGTATATCTGCCAAGGTTGATAGTATCACTAAAAGCAACTACGAACCACTTATTAATTCTGTTAAACAGGATCTTACCAGGGTAAATAGCCTTCATTTATCGATCATAGGGCGAGGAAATTATATAAAAATGACTATCTTTCCAAAAATATTATATTTATTCCGGGCAATCCCGTTATTAGTCGAAGACAAATATATTAAAATTCTCGATTCCCAGATTTCCAAATTCATATGGCAACATGGCAAGATTAGGAGGTCGCTTAGATTCTTATCCCTACCATTTGATAGAGGGGGCCTTGCAATTCCAAATCTACTCTTATATTTTTGGGCAGCCTTTTTACAACTATTTTCTCCCTTGATTAATCCAGCAATCAACAGGGAGGAATCAGGAATACCGTCAATTTACGAACTGTCCCTTGGCTACAAAGCTAGAGGACTACTTTTAAGGCAACTTGAACCTAGTTATTTAAAAAAAGCTAAATTTAAAACTATCAGTGGGGCATGGAAAGTGTGGTCAAAAATTAGCAAACATATTCAAATTCCTAAACTAACCCGGTACACCCCACTTTGGCACTCATCCCTGCTTCCTCAAAATGTGAACAATATGATTTCACCTAGCTGGGAAAGATTGGGAATTATTTCCCTTTCTGACCTCCTTGGCACTAATATGAAGGCTAATTTCGTCACCCTTCAGAATAAATTTATTATACCCGTCACAGAATTTTTTAAAGTATTATCAAGTAAGAACTATTATAAATCACAAGCTGTCAGGTATAAGTTGGAATAGAATACCCCTTATTGAAGACATCATGAGGCCTTCCAACAGAATTGGCACAATTTATTCACTCCTACACCAAAAATCACCCGATGACATAGAACACACAGAAATATTATGGACAAATAGGCTCGAAAATCCAGACATAGATATTGACAAGGTCTTGGCAATGATGTCACAATTATTACTCTCTACCAATCTAAAAGCACAACTTTATAAAACAATATTCAATCTTTATTACACCCCAGCCAAACTGTACTCATGGGGTAAAAGCAGTAATGATCATTGTCCCAGGTGTGACTATGGACCCGCTACACTACTACATATGTTCTACGAATGTAATAAACTGACACTATATAGAAAAATGATATGGGAATTTTGGCAGTAGGTTTTCGGTCGAACCTTGCCCGAGTCACCCACTATTTGCTTGCTTGGATATGATGGCACATTAAATCTGAGCCCCGGTGAAGAAGCTATGCTTTTCATTGGAACTGCGGTGTATCGAATAATATTGACCGCACGGTGGTAGGATAGTGACTCCCCGAGCTTCCAAATGTGGCTTGCATTCTTTCTGGGTGTTTACAATTATGTAATAGCAATCTATGCTACCAGGGGTTTGAAATCTAAGAGACCAGGGGAAAAAATCTAGTCCCCTATTACAGCTTGGGCAGCTGCGGCTAATTCGCAATAATAGCTCAAAATAAATGTGCAAAATACTATCTAATTAAAATATTCATACAATAGCATAGGAAGCTTTAGACAATTTTGTATTTTTTCTCTTCTTTTTTTTGATTGTTGTCTCACTTTTTTATGAGGTTTCTATGATCTGATTTCGGATGTATTTTGAAAAGTTTATTGTTTGTTGTATTGGAGGTGTTAATAAAAAATTTTTTAAAAAATAGATTGCTATGGTACAAGTTCTTAAAACCTTTTGAAGGTCATATTTTTAAACTGCTTATGGTGGATTTCTGTTGTTCGGTTCTTGTGTAGTTTAGATAAAAATACTTTATTTTTCTAAACTGGTGTGGTGTCCATTTGTGGTGTTTTCACTGTGTTACTGTGAGTGTTTTTACAAACACTTTACACATAGCCATTGGGATAAGCCTGTCTGCTTGTGCCAAGCTACCAAGGAGGTGAGCAGGGGTTATCTAAAGAGTGTACCCTGACTAGAAGCATGGGTCCCTCTTTGGTCAAAGGTACCTACCTCTGCCAACTAGAGACCACCAGTTCTAGTATTGGTGGCAGCGGTAGGATTTGAACTTGTATTTGTACTTGACCCACAGTGATTGGTGTACATTACTAGATTAGTGCAGACCTCTACGTAACCACATACTGTTTGTTCTGTTTCCTGGTGTGCTACTAGAAGTATTTTTGATACTGAGACTCTGGTCAGTGTTGAACTCTTGGCAAAATGAAAGTCAATTTTTTCAACCTGTATATCCACACAATGGAGGAAGCAAAGGTTTTTTGCACAGAGGGGGGTTGCCTGTGGTTAAGGAGGGTTCTTGAGGCACCCCTGTATTCATATGAGGTCAGAATTTGGGAAGCAACTCTAACGGACAATTCTGAAGAGGAGGACTTCCCTGACAGTGAGTGGTTTCTTGCTGTCCATTGGAGGTTGAGAGAATTAGACCGGGAACTCAAAAGGCTGAGATCAAGAGGGCCTTAGCCAAGAAAGAAGAAAATTGTGTAGCTCAGGAAGTGAGCTTTGCTGAGTTGGAGGTGGCGTCCAGCTCAGATGGTGGCAGCAAACTTGTGTTATCTAGTGCTGAGGGAGAAGTACTCACACTCAGAGATGCAGTGCCTGACTTGAGGGAGGGGTTAACATACACCAGAGGATTCAGGTTTATGAGGTAGCTCCAGTGGTGTGCAGTGTCCCTGAAGTTAGTTGGGGAACTGACACCAGGGATCATAATCCTAGTGGGTGGAGGGACACTCTACTGATTCTAGATGAGAGGTGCAGGGAGAGGGGTTCACCCATGATAGATGTCCTGGTGTGTATGTGTGGAGAACGTCCAGAAGAGAGTAGGTCGAGTAACAGAGACAGTCAGACATTGTCTTGACAATCTCAGGAGAGTGGTGTGGGGTACTTGTGTTAGACACTGGATGGTGAGGCAAAGGGTAGCTTGGTTATCATCAGTGGGGGGCTGTGTGATTCATTTGTTGGAGAGCATATTTTAAGTCCCTGTTTTCCAGAGCTATCCCAAAACGCGGTGGAGGGTGAGTTCTCTGGTTCCAGGGAGCTTGCGTGGGAGGCAGACCTCTTGGGGGATTCCAGAGGGTCTGAAGAGGCATTTGGGAGTAATCCTACAAGGAGTGGCTCAGGTATCTTCTGGTCTTGTGTGGTGGAAGAGGTTCAGAGTAGAACAGCTAGGTCCCAGTATAGTGGGAGGGATGTAGGGGCTCACGTCCTCTCTCAGTGGAGAAGGGGTGAGTATGGGCTGCATCCCAAGCTGCCCGAAATCCCGTTTCAGGGCCTGAAGGGTTTTCTAAGGGAACACCAGATGGGGACCTAGGCTGTTCTAGCAGACCATTTGAGGGGGATCTCCTAGTGTCAGGAGTACCAGGAGCATCTGTAAACTGAGCTCCAGTGGTTACGGTGTCTGGCGGTGCCGCTCGTAAGTGGAGGGTGCAGAAGTCCAGATGGAGGGGTGTTAGATTTGGGGGTCTCTAGTTGGCACATGTAGGTACTTGTGACAAATAGGGACCCTTGGCTCTAGTCAGGGTAAGGGGGTACACTCCTAAAATAGCGCCTGTTCACCCCCTTGGCAGCTTGGCATGAGCAGACAGGCTTATCCCAGAGGCAGTGTGTAAAGCATTTGTGACCACATACAGTAATCAAGTGACAACACTACAGATGGACACCACACAAGTTCTATATAAAAAATAAGTATTCTTTATATAGACTTATCACAAGACCACAAACAACACAAATCCACAATACTTTACTTAAAATGGTAGTTTTAGCTTAGTTCTTTCTGTTCAGTTCTTAAAAATGCAACACTTTAGGTCATTGTACCTTACAATGCGTGACACTTCCACAGCAAAAGTGTTGCAGCGATGGAAATGCGGCAACGTTCTGGTGCAAAGAAATAAAGACGTGAAGATCTTCTAGTTGCGGCACGCTTCTCCGATGTTGCTAGAAGTCTGGGCTTGATGCCTCAACTGCAGCGCCGACACCCTTGTTCAGAGATGCAACCACAGCGGCTTTGGCGGTGACACTCTTCTCACTCGATGCGAGACACTTCCGCTCGATGCGATAGCTGCAGCGGCGACACACTTGTTCAGAGATGCGACAACAGCGGCTCCGACGGCGGCCCGCTTCTCCGTAGATGCAAGGCGCTTTTCTTGATGTGGTGTAATGCGTCAGCCACAGCGGCGACATCCTTATTCAGAAATGCGATGGCTGCGGCTGCGACGGCGACACTCTTCTTCTTAGGTGCGAGAAGCTTCTCTTAATGCGGTGCAATGCGTCAGCTACAGCGGCGACATCCTTGTTCAGAAATGCAATGGCAGTGGTTGCGAAGGTGACACGCTTCTTCTACGGTCGGAGACACCTCTCTCGATGCGGTGCAATGCGTCAGCTACAGCGGGACACCCTTGTTCAGAGATGCAACAGTAGTGGCTGCGACATGCGTCTTCCTCTTGAGCCATGCTTCCAGCTCCTTGCAACACGCAGTCCCTCAGAAGGCCCAAAACAGCAGCAGGCACTTCCAAATAACTCTTGGGGAATGGGGGTTGAAGTTTGTTGTATCTGAGACTTCAGCAGGAGGCAAGCTCTTTTCTCAAGCCCTTGGAGATCCTTACAAGTTGAAATAAAGTACGCACTGTTTCTTTCTCCTTCCTTTGGCAGTCAGGCAACCACTGCAGGCCAATCCCCCAAGCAGCACTTCAGCTTAGGGATAATTTCTCCTCAGTTTCTTCAGGTTCCTCTCCTCAGTAAAGGTTTCTTCTTTTTTGTCCAAAAGTGATCTAATTTCATGGGATCAGGGTCCCAATATTTATATCCCAAAATCCATCGTCCTCTGAGGGCAGAGGGGCCTTTGCCCAGTCCAAACCAGTTCTGGAGCACTCTGTTGACAAGACTCATTCTTTCCTTTCACAGTGCAGGGCAGAGACATCGACGCCCCACAGGAGGTGGACCCAGCATTGTGGAGGGAAAGCACAGCCCTGGAGCCCTTTGTTGACATGATTCCTTCTCTTCTTTCACAGTGTAGGGCAGAGACATCAGCCGCACCACAGGAGATGGAGACATCATTGTGGAGGAAAGGCACAGCCCTATTCAGGTCCCAAGTGCAACTCCTCCCACCCATCTAGATGCATATCTTTCTAGTCATCACTGGGCTGACTCATTCTGTCTCCTGGAATCCCCCAGCCCTGTCACTCAAACTCCAGACAAGGAATACACAACCTAGCAGAGGCAGGCTTGGATAGTTAGACAAGAAAATACCTACTTTCTAAAAGTCGTATTTTCAAACACAGGATGTTAAAATCAATTTCACTAAAAGATTTTTCATCATTTTGAGTTCAGGCATACTAAACTCGAATTTCTACTGTGTTCCCGGAGTCAGTTAGGATTATAAGATTTAATAATCTAACTGCCCATTCTGGCCTAGGAGAACTGTTAGCCTTACAATAGTGATAAACGAAAATTCACTATTAGGTCATGACACACACATCAGGGCTTGTCCTACCTTATACTTACAATGAACCCTGCCCTTAGGCCTACCATAGGGGTATCTGATATGAAGAAAAGGGAAGGTTTAGGGACTGGCAAGTGGGTGCACATGCTCAGTCAACATGGCAGTACCACACTGCACCCAGGCTCTGCAAGGGCATACTTTAGACACATTTTTACAGGCTGCTTCTGTGGGTGGCACAACCAGTGCTGCAAGCACACCAGCAGCATTTGGATTACCAGACCTAGGCACTCCTGGTGCCCTCTACTAGGATCTGATAATTAACCTCTTCGCCGCTAATGACAAGGGTAACTCGTCATGGACTTTCCATTGATTTCAATGGAAAACAAATAAGGAGTAAAATAATGCCTTAGCAGCCAAGTGGTTAACCCAAACTAGCCAATCATGGAATCACAAATTCATACATCAATTTATAATAGGGAGCACTCGCACTGTGGCACTGGACAGCACTGGAACAGTGCCCAAAGCATCTAACACCAGCAAAAACACATGAGGCAACAGCAAAAATGGAAGGGAGACCAACGCAAATGGTTCCAGGTCTAACACATGTCTCCTCCAGCTGAAATGTGGGGAGAACAACCCTACCTCCTGGGAGTTCTCATCACTAATGCGGAAAAATCTGGACAGACCATCAGCGTTGGCGTGATCTGTACCAGGGCGGTGTTCCACCACAAATCCCATACCCTGTAGGGAAATGGACCACCTCAACAGTTTTGGATTCTCACCCCTCATCTGCATTAACCATTTGAGGGGTCTATGGTCTGTCTGAACCCAGAAGTGAGTCCCAAACAGGTATGGTCTCAGCTTCTTCAGTGCCCAGACCACACCAAATGCCTCATGTTCAATAGCACTCTACCGCTGTTCCAGTCGAAGTAACCTCCAACTGATGAAGGCTACAGGTTGATCTAGACCCCCCTCATTCATCTGTGACAAAACAGCCCCCACACCATGCTCTGAAGCGTTTGTCTGAACGATAAACTCTCTGGAGAAGTTGGGTGCCAGGAGCACGGGCGCTATGCACATGGCAACTTTCAGGGCCTCTAAAGTTTTCTAACAGGTGTCAGTCCAAATCACCTTCTTGGACTGCTTCCTGGAAGTCAGCAATGTCAAGGGTGCCACAATGTTGCCATACCCCTTGAGAAACCTCCTGTAGTACCCTGTGAGTCATAAAAAGGCTCTCACCTCTGTCTAGGTTTTGGGGGATCCCAAGCCAGGATGGTTTCAATCTTGGTTTGTAGGGGCACCACCTGGCCGCTCCCAACCTGGTGTCCCAAGAACACCATGGAACCCTACCCGATCTGGAACTTACTCACCTAGATCGTGAGGCCAGCCTTCCGCAGCGCCAACAACACTTCCCAGAGGTAGCGCAGAGGTTCTTCCCAACTGGTTCAGAACACTGCAATGTCATCCATGTAGGCAGCACTGAACTCATCCAGTCCAGCCAACATCTGGTTGACCAACTTTTGAAAGGTGGCAGGGGCATTCTTCATCCCAAAGGACATAACCCTGAACTGGAAATGCCCATCTGGTGTGGAGAATGCTGACCTCTCCTTTGCCCCATCAGTCAAGGCGATCTGCCAGTACCCAGACGTCAAATCAAACATGGTGACATACCGTGCAGCCCTATGCGGATCAATGAGCTCATCAGCTCTGGGGATGGGGTGCACATCAGTCTTCATGACTGAATTGGGCCCTCGGTAGTCCACACAGAACCAGAGTTCGGGTGTCGCACCTGTCACTGCAGCCTTCGGGACCAAGACCACTGGGCTGGCCCAAGGACTGCTAGAGGACTCAATCACCCCTAACGCAAGCATCTTTGAGACCTCCTCTTTGATGCAAGCTCTCACCCTGTCAGTTACCCTGTAAGTTTTGTGCTTCACAGGTAAGGTGTCTCCTTTGTCCACATCATGGTGGCACCAATCTGTGATACCAAGAACCAGAGAGAAAAGATCAGAAAACTGTCCCAGCAACTGGCGGCACTCATTCTGTTGCTCAGGGGTCAGGGTGGAAGAGAGGTGAACACCATCCACTGACCCGTCTTGCTCTGTTGCAGACAGGAGGTCAGGAAGAGGCTCAGTCTCCCCCTCCATTCCAGCATCTTGAGCTAAGAGCATACCCACTTTGGACTTCTCCAAATAGGGCTTAAGGCAGTTGACATGCAGGACCCGCAAGGGGTTCCAGGGAGACCGCAAGTACACCAAGTATGTAACTGGACTCTTGCACTCCACAACCTCGAACGGTCCGTTCCACTTGTCTCGGAGCGCGCAAGGCTCCACTGGGGCCATGACCCACACTTTCTGACCAGGCTGAAGCTCTACCAGAGTGGCATTCTGGTCATACCATCGCTTCATCTCCTCCTGGCTGGCTTTCAGATTCGCCTCAGCGAGTTGTCTGAAACACCGAGTCTGATTCCCGAAGGCCAGCATGTAGCTATTTACATCCTGGGGAGATTTCCTGGGAGATTGCTCCCAGCCTTCTTTGACCAGACTCAGAGGTCCTCTGACTGGGTGTACATAGAGAAGCTCAAAGGGACTGAACCCTAGAGATTTCTGTGGCACCTCACGATATGAGAACAACAGGCATGGTAGGAGGACGTCCCACTTACGCCTCATAGGTACCTCAAGACCATAATCATGCCCTCTAGGGTTCGGTTGTACCTTTCAACCAACCCATTTCCTTGGGGGAGGTAAGGAGTGGTGAAATTGTAAATTAACCCACACTCCTGCCACAGGGACTTCATATACTTAGAAATGAAGTTGGTCCCCGGGTCGGACAATACCTCGCGAGGGAATCCCACTCGGGAGAAAATTCCCATCAGTGCTCGTCCCACCACGGGGGCCATCACTGTCCTCAGAGGTATGGCTTCCGGGTGCTAGGTGGCATGGTCCACCAAGACCAGGATGAACCTGTTGCCCATGGCTGTCTTGGGGTCCAGTGGCCCAACAATGTCAATACCCACTTGTTCAAAGAGGGTGCTGACCACAGGGAAAGGCTGGAGAGGAGCCTTCTGCTTCCTCCCGCTCTTTCCACTTGCCTGGCAAGTTTGACATGCCCTGCAATGAGTGTCTGAACTCTTGCACATTTGGGGCCACTGAAAGTGGATGACAAGCCTCTCACAGGTCTTGTCCTGCCCCAAATGTCCAGCCAATGGCACATTGTTAGATCTGGGGGTCTCTAGTTGGCAATGGTATTCACCTTTGTCCAAATAGTGACCCTTACTTCTAAGTCAGGATTAGGGTATTACACTCCTTGATAACCCCTGCTCATCCCCTTGGTAGCTTGGCACAAGCAGACAGGCTTATCCCAGAGCCAGTGTGTTAAGCATTTGTGAATTTACACAGTAATACTGTGATAACACTACAGATGGACACAACACATGTTTTATAAAAATAAGTATTCTTTATGTAGACTTAGAGCTATTGCAGAAAGGTTTTTAGTGTTAGCAAAGCAATGGGTGCACAGCCAATGATAGATGCACATGTAAAAAAACAACAAATTAGGTGGTGCAACTGGGTGAGTGGAAAAACCCAATAACCACTCATAGGTTAAACCAGCTAGCTGGTTAAACACAAGGATTCATAGAAAAACACACCCTATGCACACACATTGGATATTTAATTCTACGTAGGTAGTATTACATGCAACAAGAAATACAGGTAAAGCTGCAGAAAAACAGTCGTATCCAAAAAAAGAAGGGAAAAAGAAATCTTCTAATCTTTAATTTTCATGTACAAAACAGCAGCCAGCCGACATGTGTTTCATCGCTTGCGCGAATCTTAAGGGCTGGGAATAAAAACAATCCTTTTGTACAAAGAGTATTTCAAAAGGCAATTAACTTTGTCAAACATATATATTTATGAGTGGAACACATATCTAGACAAGTTCTAGAGATTAAATCCCCTAAGACACTTAATGAACATTGTGTGAGTATCACCGTGCACCCGTGTCGCGTGCACAATTATCACGAATCAAAACCGACCGAAAGGTAAAAGGTGTTGTCCCAGTGATACTCTCGAAAATGAGTTGATAATTGTAAGAAAAGTACCCATTACCATGAAATGACATGCTCTTTAGAGAAAGGAAGCTTTATAAAGTGAAATTTGGTGGCTCCATGCCTAGAGTTAAGAGTATAGCCGTCACCGTAGTTGGCTGGTTGCATAATGGAGATATTGGTGGCTAAGTTATGTGAAAAAGTGAAATCAGAATAATTCTCAAACCAACACCTACCTCCGAATGACTGCGTCTATGCCAAAGGTCTGAGGGGACAGAAGCAAATACAGAAAAAAGAGAAAAGACCAGAGAAGAAGTAGGGAAGGGGGAAGAAAAAGCTGAGCTAACTCATTGAAATGGATAAACAAAAAACAACCAAAATGTTGCGAGTAATGCCTAATTGATATGCAGCTGTTAAATGCCACAAAAAGACGCTCACCGCTCTGCCAGTGATAGTTCCGACCCGGTGGGGCCCTTGACCAATGCAAGTAAGAATACGGATTTCAAGATGGACTCTACATAAAATTAAAAGAGAAAAAACAAGGGAGAACTCTGTTTTAAAATGGAGACTGTCATACGGATATGTTTACTTGATTAAACCTACAGAAATGAGCGTATGGCACCCGATCAAGATAGCAAGCCTCACGTACTGGATTGGGGACTAAAACTTCTTAATTTATATAGATATAATCCGTGTTCTATTTGCAAGTTGAGTGTAAAGATACCACTCCGTAGACTTAAACACAATACCACAAACAACAAAAATCCACAATACTACACTTAGCATTACTTAAAAGATGATTTAAGTCTCTTAGATCAAGTTGCTGTTAAATGCGACAAAGTTCTCAACAAAGTACCTGGATGCGTAACGCAAAGTGAACAAAAGGCTCGCAAAAGGGGAGATGCGTCGGTTACGTGACCTGGGGGTAACGGTTGCGTCCTTCCTCAATGCTTGCGCAGAGTAGAGGACTCATCATGAGCCTTACCGGTGCAGAGGTGATGCATAGATTCTCGGCCTGTGGGCCAGTTGCGGTGCGCAAGATGGCGCCTTGATGCGATGCGACGATCCGGTTGCGATGCGAGAAGATGGCTCCCTTGATGCAGCGAAGACGATGTGATGGCGATGCGATGACGCCCTGGCAGCCTTGCGACGACTCTTTACTTTGGAGCCGCGGCAGGCCCTGCGACACGCTTCTCCGGTGATGCGATGGCAACTCTCTCGATGGCGTTACGCTTCTCCGGTGATGCGAGACACTCCCGCTTGATGCGATAGCTGCAGCGGCGACACCCTTGTTCAGAGATGCGACAACAGCGGCTCAGACGGCGGCCCGCTTCTCCGTAGATGCGAGGTGCTTTTCTTGATGCAATGTAATGCGTCAGCTACAGCGGCGACATCCTTATTCAGAAATGCGATGGCTGCGGCTGCAACGGCGACACACTTCTTCTTCGGTGCGAGAAGCTTCTCTTAATGCAGTGCAATGCGTCAGCTACAGCGGCGACATCCTTGTTCAAAAATACAATGGCAGTGGTTGCGAAGGTGACACGCTTCTTCTACGGTCGGAGACACCTCTCTCGATGCGGTGCAATGCGTCAGCTACAGCGGGACACCCTTGTTCAGAGATGCAACAGTAGTGGCTGCGACATGCTTCTTCCTCTTGAGCCACGCTTCCAGCTCCTTGCAACATGCAGTCCCTCAGAAGGCCCAAAACAGCAGCAGGCACTTCCAAAGAACTCTTGGGGAGCTGGGGGTTGAAGTCTGTTGTCTCTGAGAATTCAGCAGGAGGCAAGCTCTTTTCTCAAGCCCTTGAAGATCCTTACAAGTTGAAATAAAGTACAACAAGTTCCTTTCTCCTTCCTTTGGCAGTCAGGCAACCACTGCAGGCCAATCCCCCAAGATGCACTTCAGTTTAGGGATAGTCTCTCCTCAGTTTCTTCAGGTTCCTCTCTTCAGTAAAGGTTTCTTCTTGTTTGTCCAAAAGTGATCTAATTTCATGGGATCAGGGTCCCAATATTTATATCCCAAAATCCATTGTCCTCTGAGGGCAGAGGGGCCTTTGCCCAGTCCAAACCAGTTCTGGAGCACTCTGTTGACAAGACTCATTCTTTCCTTTCACAGTGCAGGGCAGAGACATCGCTGCCCCACAGGAGGGGGACCCAGCATTGTGGAGGGAAAGCACAGCCCTGGAGCACTTTGTTGACATGATTCCTTCTCTTCTTTCACAGTGCAGGGCAGAGACATCAGCCGCACCACAGGAGATGGAGACATCATTGTGGAGGAAAGGCACAGCCCTATTCAGGTCCCAGGTGCAACTCCTCCCACCCATCTAGATGCATATCTTTCTATTCATCACTGGGCTGACTCATTCTGTCTCCTGGAATCCCCCAGCCCTGTCACTCAAACTCCAGACAAGGAATACACAACCTAGCAGAGGCAGGCTTGGATAGTTAGACAAGAAAATACCTACTTTCTTAAAGTGGTATTTTCAAACACAGGATGTTAAAATCAATTTCAGTAAAATATATATTTCATCATTCTGAGTTCAGGCATACTAAACTCGAATTTCTACTGTGTTCCCCGAGTCAGTTAGGATTATAAGATGTAATAATCTAACTGCCCATTCTTGCCTAGGAGAACTGTTAGTCTTACAATAGTGATAAACGCAAAATCACTATTAGGTCATGCCACACACATCAGGGCTTGTCCTACCTTATACTTACAATGCACCCTGCCCTTAGGCCTACCATAGGGGTGTCTGATATGAAGAAAAGGGAAGGTTTAGGGACTGACAAGTGGGTGCACATGCTCAGTCAACATGGCAGTACCACACTGCACCCAGGTTCTGCAAGGGCAGACTTTAGACACATTTTTACAGGCTGCTTCTGTGGGTGGCACAACCAGTGCTGCAAGCCCACCAGCAGCATTTTGATTACCAGACCTAGGCACTCCTGGTGCACTCTACTAGGATCTGATATGTAACCCAAACCAGCCAATCATGGAAACACAAATTTATACATCAATTTATAATAGGGAGCACTCCCACTGTGGCACTGGACAGCACTGGCACAGTGCCCAAAGCATCTAACACCAGCAAAAACACATGAGGCAACAGCAAAAATGGAAGGGAGACCCGCGCCAATGGTTCCAGGTCTAACACGTATCCCCTCCAGCTGAAATGTGGGGAGCACTACTCTACCTCCTGGGAGTTCTCATCACTAAGGCGGAAAAATCTGGACAGACCATCATCGTTGGCGTGATCTGTACCAGGGCGGTGTTCCACCATAAAGCCCATACCCTGTAGGGAAACGGACCACCTCAACAGTTTTGGATTCTCACGCCTCATCTGCATTAACCATCTGAGGGGTCTGTGGTCTGTCTGAACCCAGAAGTGAGTCCCAAACAGGTATGGTCTCAGCTTCTTCAGTGCCCAGACCACAGCAAATGCCTCATGTTCAATAGCACTCTACCGCTGTTCCCGTCAAAGTAACCTCCTACTGATGAAGGCTACAGGTTGATCTAGACCCTCCTTATTCATCTGTGACAAAACAGCCCCCACACCATGCTCTGAAGCGTTTGTCTGAACGATAAACTCTCTGGAGAAGTTAGGTGCCAGGAGCACGGGCGCTATGCACATGGTAACTCTCAGGGCCTCAAAAGTTTTCGAACAGGTGTCAGTCCAAATCACCTTCTTGTACACAGCTGTGCTCTCGCAACTACAATGGGGTGGATAAGTTTAGTACAATGACAAACACAATACAATAAATCAAAGCAGATCCTTTGGTGTTTCTCTTGTCCCAGCAAGATGAAGTTTTAATGTATCCAGACTTGAAGAACAGTCATAGTAAGCCGACACGTGTTTCGTCGTGTACAGATGAGTCAACACGACTCTTCAGGGCTTTTAACTCAACTCCGAGCAAGTGAGTTGAGAAAAGTCTGGTACTCATGGAGGTATTCACTGAGTGTGTATGTGCATGTGTACTGGTCAGTAGGACTGGTACATCCAGTAAAGCGCAAGAAAATAGTCTTGCTGCTATGTTCCGTTCAATAGGATTAGTCAAGTTTATCAGAGTTTTCCACTTAATACGGGTGTGTATAAGGCAGTAGCCGGGAGGGGATCCATCTGCTGAGGCACTTTAGAAAAACAGTTACAAATCACCTTCTTGGGCTGCTTCTTGGAAGTCAGCTATGTCAAGGGTGCAACAATGTTGCCATACCCCTTGAGAAACCTCCTGTAGTACCCTGTGAGTCATAAAAAGGCTCTCACCTCTGTCTAGGTTTTGGGGGCTCCCAAGCCAGGATGGTTTCAATCTTGGTTTGTAGGGGCACCACCTGGCCGCTCCCAACCTGGTGTCCCAAGAACACCATGGAACCCTGCCCGATCTGGCACTTACTCAACTAGATCGTGAGGCCAGCCTTCCGCAGCGCCAACAACACTTCCCAGAGGTAGCGCAGAGGTTCTTCCCAACTGATTCTGAACACTGCAATGTCATCCAGGTAGGCGGCACTGAACTCATCCAGTCCAGCCAACATCTGGTTGACCAACTTTTGAAAGGTGGCAGGGGCATTCTTCATCCCAAAAGGCATAATCCTGAACTGGAAATGCCATCTGGTGTGGAGAATGCTGACCTCTCCTTTGCCCCATCAGTCAAGGTGATCTGCCAGTACCCAGACGTCAAATCAAACATGCTGACGTACCGTGCAGCCCCATGCCGATCAATGAGCTCATCAGCTCTGGGGATGGGGTGCGCATCAGTCTTCATGACTGAATTGAGCCCTTGGTAGTCCACATAGAAACAGAGTTCAGGTGTCCCACCTGGCACGGCAGCCTTCGGGACCAAGACCACTGGGCTTGCCCAAGGACTGCTAGAGGACTCAATCACCCGTAACACAAGCATCTTTGAGACCTCCTCTTTGATGCAAGCTCTCACCCTGACAGTTACCCTCTAAGTTTTGTGCTTCACATGTAAGGTGTCTCCTTTGTCCACATCATGGTGGCACCAATCTGTGATACCAAGAACCAGGGACAAAAGATCAGAAAACTGTCCCAGCAACTGGCGGCACTTATTCTGTTGCTCAGGGGTCAGGGTGGAAAAGAGGTGAACACCATCCACTGACCCATCTTGCTCTGTTCCAGACAGGAGGTCAGGAAGAGGTTCAGTCTCCTCCTCCATTCCAGCATCTTGAGCTAAGAGCATACCCACTTTGGACCTCTCCAAATAGGGGTTAAGGCGGTTGACATGCAGGACCCGCAAGGGGTTCCAGGGTGACCACAAGTCCACCAAGTATGTAACTGGACTCTTGCGCTCCACAACATCGAACGGTCCGTTCCACTTGTCTCGGAGCGCGCAAGGCTCCAATGGGGCCATGACCCACACTTTCTGACCAGGCTGAAGCTCTACCAGAGTGGCATTCTGGCCATACCATCGCTTCATCTCCTCCTGGCTGGCTTTCAGATTCCCCTCAGCGAGTTGTCTGAAACACCGAGTCTGATTCCCGAAGGCCAGCATGTAGCTATATACATCCTGGGGAGATTTCCAGTTAGATTGCTCCCAGCCTTCTTTGACCCGACTCAGAGGTCCTCTGACTAGATTTCCATAGAGAAGCTGAAAGGGACTGAACCCTAGAGATTTCTGTGGCACCTCACGATATGAAAACAACAGGCATGGTAGGAGGACGTCCCACTTACGCCTCATAGGTACCTCAAGACCATAATCATGCCCTTTAGGGTTCTGTTGTACCTTTCAACCAACCCATTTCCTTGGGGGAGGTAAGGAGTGGTGAACTTGTAAATTAACCCGCACTCCTGCCATAGGGACTTCATATACTTAGAAATGAAGTTGGTCCCCGGGTCAAACAATACCTCGCGAGGGAATTCCACTCGGGAGAAAATTCCCATCAGTGCTTGTCCCACCACGGGGACCGTCACTGTCCTCAGAGGTATGGCTTCCGGGTGCCAGGTGGCATGGTCCACCAAGACCAGGATGAACCTGTAGCCCATGGCTGTCTTGGGGTCCAGTGGCCCAACAATGTCAATACCCACTTGTTCAAAGAGGGTGCTGACCACAGGGAATGGCTGGAGAGGAGCCTTCTGCTTCCTCCCGCTCTTTCCACTTGCCTGGCAAGTCTGACATGCCCTGCAATGAGTGTCTGAACTCTTGCACATTTGGGGCCACTGAAAGTGGATGACAAGCCTCTCACAGGTCTTGTCCTGCCCCAAATGTCCAGCCAATGGCACATTGTTAGATCTGGGGGTCTTTAGTTGGCAATGGTATTCACCTTTGTCCAAATAGTGACCCTTACTTCTAAGTCAGGATTAGGGTATTACACTCCTTGATAACCCCTGCTCATCCCCTTGGTAGCTTGGCACAAGCAGACAGGCTTATCCCAGAGGCAGTGTGTTAAGCATTTGTGAATATACACAGTAATACAGTGATAACACTACAGATGGACACAACACAGGTTTTATAAAAATAAGTATTATTTATATAGACTTAGAGCTAGTGCAGAAAGGTTTTTAGTGTTAGCAAAGCAATGGGTGCACAGCCAATGATAGATGCACATGAAAAAAACAACAAATTAGGTGGTGCAACTGGGTGAGTGGAAAAACCCAATAACCACTCATGGGTTAAACCAGCTAGCTGGTTAAACACACGGATTCATAGAAAAACACACCCTATGCACACACATTGGATATTCAATTCTACGTAGGTAGTATTACATGCAACAAGAAATACAGGCAAAGCTGCAGAAAAACAGTTGTATCCAAAAAAAGGAAGAGAAACGGAAATCTTCTAATCTTTAATTTTCATGTATAAAACAGCAGCCAGCCGACACGTGTTTCATCGCTTGTGCGGATCTTAAGGGCTGGGCATAAAAACAATCCTTTTGTACAAAGAGTATTTCAAAAGGCATTTAACTTTGTCAAACATATATATATATGAGTGGAACACATATCTAGACAAGTTCTAGAGATTAAATCCCCTAAGACACTTAATGAACATTGTGTGAGTATCGCCGTGCACCCGTATCGCATGCACAATTATCACGAATCAAAACCGACCGAAAGGTAAAAGGTGTCGTCCCAGTGATACTCTCAAAAATGAGTTGATAATTGTAAGAAAAGTACCCATTACCATGAAATGACATGCTCTTTAGAGAAAGGAAGCTTGATAAAGTGAAATTTGGTGGCTCCATGCCTAGAGTCAAGAGTATAGCCCTCACCGTAGTTGGCTGATTGCATAATGGTGATATTGGTGGCTAAGTTATGTGAAAAAGTGAAATCAGAATAATTCTCAAACCAACACCTACCTCCGAATGACTGCGTCTATGCCAAAGGTATGAGGGGACAGAAGCACTTTAAAGCACTTAGCACTTTGAGGGCGCCGTGTAGCGGACCTAGCGATCACGTGACCCCCTTGTACCGGCTTCCATCGCCGCTGGCGTTGCCCACCTGTAGGCCACGCCCCCTTCCCGCCCTTGAGGCCTCCTATTTCAATGTGCAACTTCAGAACGCGCAGCGGACGTGCGCAGCGGGCGCGCCTAAGGCAAGCCCGTCTGCGGCCGGACGGGGCTAGGGGCACGACTCCATGCCAATTTTACATCGTACTCTTCTGAGGAGATCACCACCCTCCAAGGCCACTGGCCACTCTCAGAATCCGTCCGCAGGCACATTGCCTCATTAGGGCTTGCCCCTTCCTCTACTTCAACACTATCGCCGCCTCTGCCGGCCTCACCGCCGCTTTGCTCTTTCACGCTTGACCCCCCCCCCCTACTCCTTCATTATCCGTCCTTTTGCTCAACACCAGGTCAGCGGTCAAACACCATCATGAGCTGTTTGTCCTGCTCGATTCCGAGAAGCCTGACTTACTGCTCTTGACAGAAACCTGGTTCTGTGATTCTTCCCTTCCCGCTCTTTTGGCTACCCTCCCCCCTCCTACGTTGCCTTGCGCGCCGATCGCCCGGCGGGTAGGGTAGGTGGTGGTGTTGCATTAATTGCTCGCTCTGAATTGAACTTTCAATCCCTTCCCTTCCCCCCATCCCCCCAACTGAATTCCTTGTAGTCCGCTCCCTCTCCTTCTCCCCCCCAATTACATGCCTCTTGATGTATCGCCCACCCCAGCCTTCGTCTCTGCTCTTACCTGCATTTCAAGACCTACTGGCCACCCTGGTGGTCAACTACGCCTCGGTCTTGGTGCTAGGCGATTTTAACTACTGGCCCTCGGACCCTTCTGAGTGTACTGCTTCGAAGGAATTCAACGAATCTCTTCTCTCTTTGAACTTCGTTCCGCACATATCTGTCCCCACTCATTCTCGCGGTCACATACTCGACCAGGTTTGGTCCCTCAACCTTCCTGTTTCACCGGTGTCTGTATCTCCCTGTCCCTGGTCCGACCATGCCCTTATCTCTTTCTCCATTTCTCACAACCCTGTATCTAAGGTCCCACACGCCAAAAACACCTGGGCGCGGAACTGGAACAGAGTTGATCTTCCCTCCTTGACCTCCCTGCTTCGGAACTCCATTCCGACCCTCTCTGGTCTTTCATCCGACTCTCAAGCCATTGCTATCAATACCTGGCTGGCTGGAGGTTGTGACTCAGTGGCTCCTATGCGTAGTATTTCCATCCGACGACCCAAGGACTCCAACAGGTGGTTCAATGACCACCTAAAAGAGCTAAAACTGTCCGTACGGCAAGCAGAGAGGCAATGGAGAAAAAATTACTGCCCCTCACTAAAAACTCATTATCTCACATTACTTACCGAATATAAAAAAGCAATCCTAGCCGCCAAAACCATCTACTTCTCAACTAAAATAACGACAGCCGAAAATAAACCTAGGGAGATTTTCGGTATAGTGAACGACCTAGCCTTTTCCGACAGAGCCTCACCCCAAATCCCCCCATCCCAGTCCCTGTGTGACCAACTAAACACCTACTTTCTGGACAAGATCGCAACCATCAAGGCCAACATACCCCTCCCCTCGTCTGCCTTCGTTGATCCTTCCCCTCCCACTGTTCAATGCCATCTTACCTCTATTCCCCCCCTCACTGAGGAAGTATTCTTGGAGATACTCCCCAAAGTAAAATCGGGTTCTCCGGCAGACATCTGTCCGGCACGAATCCTGCAACAAATTTACTCCTCTTGTCCCGAACCCCCCATTACTTTCCTCAATAGTTCCCTTACGCAGGGAGTGGTGACCCCCGCGCTCAAAGCAGCCACCATAGTGCCCATTCTAAAGAAGCCTGGCGCTGACCCGTCCATCTCAGCCAACTACCGCCCCATTTCCCTGCTGCCCTATTTGGGCAAGGTGCTTGAGCGCCATGTCACCTCGGTATTCAGCACCCACGTAGAGGCAAATGGGGGTCTGGCTTCCCGCCAGGCCGGCTTCCGCCCCAGGCACTCGACCGAATCAGTCGTGGTGTCGATCCTAGACAACCTGAGGAAGGGTATGGATCTTAACAAACACCAGGCGCTGGTGCTCCTCGACCTCTCCGCCGCCTTTGACACGGTGGACCACTCCATCTTACTGTCCCGTATCAAGGCGGCTGGAATTGAGGGATCAGCCCTGGTCTGGCTATCCTCCTTCCTGAGGGACCGCACCCAGGTTCGGCTGGGAGACTTCACGACTACCGTCGGGCGGTAAGGTCATGATCGGTGAGCAGTAATTGGAAGATCCCTAGAGGTGGGGGCGTCACCCATTATGGATGGGAGCGCCCGGGGGGAGGCGGCCATTGGCCCCTCAAACGGGGAGGCGGTCCCCTCTAAGGATGGGGCCGCCGAAAGGGAAGGCGGTCATAGGCCCCTCCCTGGGGGGGAGGGGCTACGGGCCCCTCCTGGGAATTTCCCGGGGCCAGAACATCTGCGACGGCAGATGTGGTAAGCAGTGTGGGGTGGGAGGGGGGTCTACGCTACCTTCTAGACACCTCACACGAGTCCTCGGACGACCACTAAGATGGCGTCGAGTAAATAGGGGGCCCCCGTTAAGACAAGGGAAATTGGAAGTTGGCACAGAGGGACAGTCCTCTGTGCGCCCGCCCCTCACAAGTGAGGGGGGAGTTCTGGTTTAGGGATCTGACACCGGTTACGACCTTGCCGTTGGCCCGTATTGTTAGGATGTACAATTTGAATTTTGAGAAATGCATTTACAGGATGTTTTAGAATCGGCTAGGAGAACCTTTGTATTAGAGATGTGTTAAGGTTAGCCAAGAAACATCGTAATGTGTAAATGAAATTGTACATGATATGAAACTGTTATTTTAATGTTTTTTTTTTTCATATTTTAATAAATACGGCCGGGAGGGTAACTCCCTCCCGCCTTCCAAAAGTTCAAGAACCTTTTCCGTTTTCCCATTCTTGGGGAGTGTGTTGGGAGGGGGTGACGGGTATCCCAACCATATTAACATGCTCTAATGTCCCTCTTTTTGGAATAAAACCATGCTGTTGATTTGAGACTAGGGGGGCAATACAGTCAGAGTGTCGATTTGCTAGTATTTTCGAGTATATTTTATTGTCAACATTTAATAACAATATTGGTCTATAGGATCCTACAAGGTCTGACTGTTTCCCCTTCTTACAAAAAACCGCTATGGTAGCTTCTGATCAAGTTCTAGGAGGAGCTCCCTGCTGGGCCTTCTGAATAACCAGTAACAACTCATCTTTAATAATATTATAAAATTGTCTATAAACCTCACTGGGTATTCTATCAGGGCCAGCTGCCTTGCCAATCCGTAGACATTTTACAGCCTTTCCAGCTCCTCCTCAGTAATCAGAGCCTCCAAACCCTGCGCTACTGTGGGATCCAGCTTTTTTATCCCCCTTCAAGCATTTCCAACCAGTACAGCCCAATACTGTCAGTCCCTGCATATAATTCAGTATAAAACTGCTGATTTTATCAGGGTCAGAGTGGGACACCCCCATTGCGTCCTTCATTGCATTAATATTTCTGGATGACTCCTTCATCCGAAGCTGGGTTGCCAACCTTTTACCAATTGTGTCAGAATATTCATGTTTTTCCATCCTTGATGTTAAATACTTCCTTGCATTATCTGCACTCCAGTAGCCCACCACTTTAGCTCTACATTTGGCTACTTGATCCTCGAGGCTACTTAAGTCGTTCAACCCGGTAGCTACCCGATTCATTAATAGAGTTTTAGCTTGTGCTAAGCACTGATATAAAACACCTAGCTCTTGTCTAGCTTTCTTTTGCTGCCGAAACGTGAAGCTCATACATTCGCCACGAAAACAGGCTTTAAAGGTATCCCAAACTGTACCTGGGCTGGCCTGCCCCTTATTTTCCTGAAAAAAGAGCTGGATCCACCTTCCCATATGAGTTTCAAAATCATTATTTAATCCCAGCTTCCTGTCATATGTAAAACGTAAACATTTTGGTTTACTTGAACCCCCCTGTATCTCTAGAACAGTGGGTGCGTGATCTGAAGTAATTCTGGGGTAAACGCTGACTGTTGCACCGTCCAGTAATGAAGCTGGGGTGAAAAAGTAGTCTAGTCTAACCAGTTTCTTGTGGGTGTAAGAATAATATGTATACCCACTATCTTGTACCCTCGAATTGCCCCACACATCCACAAAGTAGATGTGGTGAAATATGTCTAAGCTCCGCTGCAACCTTCTGTCTCTTAATAACATTATTCAGACCAGAAACATTTAGGGAGCAAATCCTTAACCCTTTTATTGCCATTTTTTAGTCATAATCAAAAAATGAAAAATGAAAAAGGAGACATAATAATACAAAAGATTCTTCTGTTCTCATCTTTTTACTAAACTCAAAAAATAAATCAGAAGAAGCCCAATTCAACCTGGTGGCAACTGTTAAGAAACATTTTTTACGCGATTTGCTGTGAACATTTTTTCCCTTTTTTCCCCACACCCCCCTCGTGCTGCACACCATAAACTTTCATTTACAATTTAGATTCCTTTCAGTTCCTAAGTTATTATCTCATATTATTTTTTTTTAACGCTAGGTGTGCACAGGGTACTTTTTTTCAAGCTGTCCTATGTTTAATCCCCAAAAAAGATAAAGACTTTTCTCAGTGTAGCAATTATAGACCTATCTCATTGATTAATACGGACTGCAAAATGTTTGCTAAATTACGGGCCCTTCGGATTAACTCTATTATTTCTGATTTAGTAGATATGTAGCAGTCAGGCTTTGTGAATGGAAAGGGGCTACCATTCGGTCCCCCCGAAAGTATGGATGGGTGCCCCGATCCCCCCGGGAAACCATTTTGGGCGGGAGGCGTGGCTCGGCTGGTATGCCCAAAGTGGCGTAGCCGGGGCACGCCCTTTCCCGCCCAGGAGGGGTTGTCCTAGACACCCGCACGGAAGACCGTGCCCCAGTGGGCGTACCTGAGGAGGGTCCCCGCCCTCCCGCAGACGGATAAATAGAGCGGGAATCCGAAGAAGCGTCCTCTTGTTCCTGTGCTCTGGAGGCTGCACCACTTGTCACTCGTGAGCCCTCAACGGAACAAGCGGCAATTTTGACCCACCCACCAGCCCCTATTGCAATGTTTGTTTGAATAAAGTTGTGGATGTTATCTGATCGTATTAAAGAGATACAGTCACGTCTTCAGTAATTATATATGCCTTGGATTAAAAGATGTGTATAGGCCTTTTTTCCTTTGTAGAAAAGTAAGGGAGTGTTTCATATAATGATGTTGTCTTCTGCTTTAGGAATTTTTTTCCCTTTGTAGAATGGTAAAGTTGATGACTCGTCAAAGCTATGTCAGAATTTTTTCTTCCCTTAGTAGGTAAAACAACTGTCGTATTTATTTTTTGGTCGGGCGGTAAGGTCATGATCGGTGAGCAGTAATTTCAAGGTCCCTAGAGGGGGGCGCCACCCAGAATGGATGGGAGCGCCCGGGGGGAGGCGGCCATTGGCCCCTTCCACGAGGAGGCGGCACCCACTAAGGATGGGTCGCCTAGGGGGAGACGGCCATAGGCCCCTCCCAGGGGAGAGACGGCTAGATGCCCCTCCTACGAATTTCCCGGGGGCCGGATATCCGCTCTGGCGGAAGAGAGTGTGGGGATGGGGGGGAGTCCACGCTGTCCTTCCTACAGATACCTTACACGGGAACTCGGACGACCTTTAAGATGGCGTCGAGTGAAAGGGGGGCCCCCACGACAAGGGAAGTTACAGTTGGCAATGAGGGTAAAGTCCTCTGCGCATGGGCCACTCACACCGTGAGGGCGGGATTTTGGTAGTAGGGATCTGACACCGGTTAAGACCTTGCCGTTGGCCCTTAATGCTAGGATGTACAATTTTAGTTTAGAATGTATGCATTTTCAGGATGCAAGACTCAGCTAGGAAACCTTTGTATTAGAGATCTGTTAAGGTTAGCCAAAGAACATGTCTTCATCAAAATGTAATGAAAGTAAAATTGTACATAATTCATGAAACGTTTTATTTATGTTTTAAATTTTGTTTCATATTTTTATAAATACGGCCGGGGGGGTAACTCCCCCCCGCCTTCCAAAAGTTCAAACCTGTGTCTGTCTTCTCCCCATGGGGAATTGGTGTTGGGAGGGGGTGGCGGGCATCCCGGCCATACAGGAAGAACCATTTCTGACTCAAGAACTTTTATTAATATTATACATTTAGCGTCTAAATTTAATTTTCC